>NC_133666.1:378551858-378647796 GCF_037893015.1 Macrotis lagotis
AGGGCTATTGCTGGCTGCAGTTACTCACAGGAGAATGTAGTGCCTGATGTTGATTCCAGGCAACAGGGTTAGATGAAGTTTGCAGTCACTAGAGTCACTACAGAGAATAAGAACATTTGGGGTAATAGACTTGCTAGAAGTTGTGACTCAGGGGTGCAAAGGGGTACTTAAGGTCAGATTCTGCATAGAGCTCAGAAAAATACAGCATGAAAAAAAGCTTCCAACAGTATCCCCCACACTTTAGTCCTAGAGCCCAACTCTAATATACAGTTAACAGGAAAAAATAAACAACAAACATAGTAAACAAAAGAGAAAGAATTCAACAATACATGGTTATAGTGATAGAGAAGATTAGATTTTAAAACTCAGAAGAAGGCAGTGAAATCAAATTAACTACTTCTCTTTTAAAGAAAAACGTATAGAGAAGTATGGAATGACATACAGGATCTGATGCTGAATAAAGGTAATAGAAGCAAGAGAACAATATACACATCAACAATATTATGAGATGAACCACCTTGAAGGAAGCAGTTCAGACAGCTAGGACAACTGTATTAGATGGGCTATGGACAGTGTTATCCCCATGCAGAGGAAGAAAAACAAAACAAAACAATATAAAACACACACACACACACAGACTTACAAAAGCCCAACCCTTTGGAATCTGATGAACATTTTATAAAAAATATCTCTTATGTATCTATTTCCCTTAATCTTAATTACTCATATGGAAAATAACTAATCTTTAAACAGGCTCATCAAAAATACATATGTCCAATGATAATCTGACTGTTCACTGCTGAGGGGAGGAAGAAAATTTTGTAACTTAAAAATATACATGTGTATATGGATGAAAATAATTTTTTAAAAAAATGAAAATGTAAAATGGCCATAAGACCAAAAAATACTTCTTGAAAGATCTTCATAAGGACTTTGAAAATCAAATAATGGTGACTGTGAATAATTTAAGAAGAAATCAAGACCTATTCAAGAAAATCAAAAACATTATGAAAAGAACTTGAATCAATTGAGAAAGATAACCAAAAAAATTTACAGAAGAAGAAAAAAATCTTTTAGTTAAAATTGAGCAAGTTAATGACTTCATGAGACACCAAAAATTAATAAAAGAAAAAACATTGAATAAAAAAATTAAGAGTTTGAAAAATCACTTTAGGCAAGCAACTGACGAACTGAGGAGAGAAAATGTAAGAACTTTTGGGCTATCTGAAAGTTAAAATAAAAATTTCAAATACATATTATACTTAAAGCAAATATTTTTTATCAATATTTTATTTGTTTAACAATGATGTATAATAGTAGTTTCTTTTCTTTTTTCTGTAAGGTTTTGAATTTTGCAATTTATCCTCCACACTCCATTCCCTCCCCCATCCCCCCACAGAAGGCACTCTAATAATCTTTACATTGTTTCTGTGCTATACATTGATCAAAATTGCATGTATTTGGAGAGAAATCATATCCTTGAGAAGAAAATAAAATATTAGAGATAGCAAAATGATGTAGTAAATAAGACACTTTGAAAAATGGAAGGAAATAGACTTTTGTCTTTGTTTAAATCCACAGTTCTTTCTCTGGGTACAGATGGTATTCTCCATCATAGGTGGTCTAAAATTGTCCCTAATTATTGCACTGATGGAATGAGCAAGTCCATTAAGGTTGATCATGCTTCCCATGTTGCTGTTATGGTATACAATGTTCTTGTTTTGCTCATCTTGCACAACATCAGGTCATGCAAGTCTTTCAAGGCTTCTCTGAAATCCCATACCTCTTGGTTTCTAATAGAACAATAGTGTTCCATAACATACCATATATATCACATAACGTACCATAATATACCACAATTTGTTCAGCCATTCCCCAATTGTTGGACATTCACTTGATTTCCAGTACTTTGTTCCACAAACAGGGCTGCTATGAATATTTTTGTACAAGTGATGTTTTTACCCTTTTTCATGATCTCTTTAGGATATAGACTCAGTAGTATTATTGCTGGATCAAAGGAATGCACATTTTTATTGCCTTTTGGGCATAATTCCAGATTATTTTCCAGAAAGGTTGGATGAGTTTGCAACTCCACCAACAATATATTAGTGTCTGGGATTTCCATCATCCCGTCCAATATTGAACATTGTCTTTTCTGCTCATATTGGCCAATCTGATGGGTGTGAGATGGTATCCCAGAGCTGCTTTAACTTGCATTTCTCCAATCAACAATGTTTTAGAGCAATTTTTCATATGACTATGGATAGCTTTGATTTCCTCATCTATAAACAGCCTTTGCATATCCTTTGACCATTTGTCAATTGGGGAATGGCTTGTTTTTTATTTAATTGGACTCAGTTTTCTATATATTTAAATATGAGTCCTTTGTCAAAAATATTAGTTGCAAAATTGTTTCCAAATTTACTATATTTCTTTCAGTTTTGGTTAGAGTGTTTTTGTTGGTCAAAAGTTTTTTAATTCAGTGTAATCAAAATTATGCAGTTTGTTTTTCATGACATTTTCTATCTCTTTATTGGTCATCAACTGTGTCCCTTTCCATAGATCTGACCAGTAAATTATTCCTTGATCTCCTAGTTTGCTTATAATATTGTCTTTTAAGTCTAAATCCTGTACCCATTTTGATCTCATCTTTGTATAGATTGTAAGATGATGGTCTAATCCAAATTTCTGCAAGACTGACTTTCAATTTCCTCTACAGTTATTACCAAAGAAAGAGAGTTCTTATCCCAGAAGCTGGAATCTTTGGGTTTATCAAAGAGCAGACTACTATAATCATTTCCTGCTGTCTCTTTTGCATCTAATCTATTCCATTGATCTACCACTATTTATAAGCCAATATCAGACAGTTGACTGATGTGTTATAGTATAATTTTATTTTATTTTATTGTAGGGGTTTTTTTGTAAGGCAAATGGGGTTAAGTAGCTTGCCCAAGGCCACACAGCTAGGTAATTAGACTAGATTTGAACCCAGGTACTCCTGACTCCAGGGCCGGTGCTTTATCCACTGCACCACTTAGCTGCTCCTATAGTATAATTTTAGCTCTGGGAGTTCTAAGACAACTTCTTTTTCACTTTTTTCACTTAAATACCTGTATATTCTTGAATTTTTGCTTCTCCTTATAAATTCAGATAAAATTTTTTCTAAATCATTAGCATAATTTTTGTAATTTTGATTGGTAAGGCACTAAATCAGTAGATTGAATTAGGTAGAATTGTGATTGTTATTATATTGACTCAATCTAATCATGAACAGTTGATATATTTGCAGTTATTAAAATCTGATTTTATTTGTGTGAAAAGTTTGTTATACTTGTTTTCATAGAGTTTCTGACCCTGGCATGGCAGATACACTCCCAGGATTTTATATTGTCTAAAGTTACTTTAAATGGAATTTCTCTTTCTAGCTCTTGCCTGTATCTTCCTATTAATATATAGCAATTCTGAGGATTTATGAGAATTTATGTTATATAGTGAAGTTTTGCTAAAGTTGCTAATTGTTTCTGGTAGTTGTTTACAAGATTTTATAGGATTCCCTATGTAAACCATCTTGTCATCTGCAAAGAGTGAAAGTTTTTTTTCTTCCTTCCCATTTCTAATTACTTTAAATTCTTTTTCTTCTCTTATTGCTGAAGCTAACATTTCTAACACAAAACTGAATAATAGTGGTGGTAATGGGCATCCTTGTTTCACCCCTGATCTTATTGGGAATGCCTCTAGCTTATCCCCATTGCATATAATGCTTCTTTGATGGTTTCAGATAGATGCTGCTAATAATACTAAGGAACAATCCATTTATTCCTATGCTCTCTAGTGTTTTTAGTAGGAATGGGTGCTGTATTTTGTCAAAGGCTTTTCAGCATCTATTGATATAATCATATGATTTCTCTTAGGTCTGTTATTCATATAGTCAATTATACTAAGATTTTTTTTCTAATATTGAACTAACCCTGCATTCCTAGGATAAATTCTGTTTGATCATAGTGTATTATCTTAGAGATAATTTGCTGTAATCACTTTGCTAAGATTTATTTAAGATTGTGGCATCCATATTCATTAGAGAAATAGGTCTATAATTTTCTTTCTCTATTTTGACTCTTCTTAATTTAGCTATCAGCTTCATAATGGTATCACAGAAGGAGTTGGGCATGGTTTCATCTTCACCTATTTTTCTAAAGAATTTATATAGAATTGGAGTCAATCGTTCCTTAAATGCTTTAGAGAATTCACTTGCAAATACATCTGGCCCTGGAGATTTTTTTCTCAGAGAGTTCAATGATAGTTTGCTGATTTTCTTTTTCTGAAATAGAGTTATTTAGGTGTATAATTTCCTCTTCATTTAAACTGAGCAACTTATATTTTTGTAAATACTCATTCATTTCACTTAGATTGTCAAATTTATTGGCATACAGCTGGGGAAAATAATTGAGAATTATTACTTTAATTTCCTCCTTATTGGTGGTGAGTTCACTCTCTTCATTTATGATACTTGCAAGCTGGTTTTCTTCTTCATTTTTATAAGCAGAATAAGCAGAGATTTGCCAATTTTATTGCTTTTTCATAAAACCAGCTTTGGTTTTATTTACTAGTTTACTAGTTTTTGCTTTTGCTTTTATTATTTCCTTTAATTTTTGGAATTTTGTATTTAATTGGGGGGGTTTAATCTGTTCTTTACTTGTTTATCTGCATGCTTAGTTCATTGATTTCCTCCTTCTCGATTTTATTCATGTAAGCAGTTAAAGCTATAATATGTCCCCTAATAACTGCTTTTACTCTATCCCATAAGTTTTGTTACGTTGTCTTGTTATTGTCATTAACAAGATTGAAATCATTAATTTGCTATATAATTTGTTGTTTGATCCACTCATTCTTTAAAATGAGGTAATTTAGTTTCCAATTAGTTTTGGTCTGCCTCTCCATGGCCCATGATTTCACATGATTTTTTACTGCATTATGATATGAGAAGCAAGTATTCACTGTTTCTGCCTTTCAGCTTTTGATTATAAGTTTTTTATGCCCTAGTATATGTCGATTATTTTGTAAGTACCATGTACTTCAGAAAAAAAAAATCTATTCCTTTCTATCCCCATTCAGTCTTCTCCAAAGATCTATCATGTCTAGGTTTTCTAATATTTGATTTACCTCCTTTATTTTCTTCTTGTTTATTTTCTTCTTAGATTTATCTAAATCTGGATGAGGTGGGCAGAGATCTCCCACAAGTAGTTTTGTTATTTATGTCTTCCTTTATTTATTCAGCTTCTCCTCTAAAAATCTGGATGCTATTCCACTTGGTACATACATATGTAGTACTAAAATTGCTTCATTGTCTATGTTACCTTATAAGAGGATATGGTTTCCTTCCTTACTTCTTTTAATGAGATCTATTTTAGCAGCTGCCTTGTCTGAGTTAAGGACTGCTACCCCTACCTTTTTCACTTCAGCTGAAGCAAAATGTATTGAGCTCCAACCTTTTACCTTTTCTCTATATGTATCTCTCTGCTTCAAATGAGTTTCTTGTAAGCAGCATATTCTAGGATTCTGGTATTTAATCCACTCTGCTATTCACTTACATTTTATGGGAGAGTTCATCCCATTCACATTTAAAGTTATAATTACCACCTCTTTATTGCCATCCATGTTATCTTCCCTCTGTTTGTATTTCCCCCTTTTTAAACTTTATCTATATTCTCCAGTATTTTACTTCTGAATATCACCTCCTTCAGTGTGTTTGCATCCTTATATTCACCTCTCCCAAATCTTTTTTCTTTTTCTTTTCCCCTTCTTGCTTCCCTTCTTTTTGTTATTTCCGTTTTTTGTCCCTCCTCCCCCTTTCCCCTTTTAATATTTGAGAGGATAATAAGTTTCTTAACTTAATGAAGTCTGTGTGTATATGTTAATCCTTTTTTGAGGCAAATCTGATAATCAAAAGATTGAGGCACTTTTGAAGTCCTCCCTTCTTCCCCTTTATTGCAATAGTTCCTTTGCACCTCTTCATGTAATGTTTTTTACCCCATCCAGTCTCCTCCATTCTCTCATCTACATACTGTCCCCCATTTTTAAGTCAGTATTGCTTTTAAATAATTTTGTGCAACAGACAAGCCAAGAGTGTTCATTACTTCAGGCTAAGTATATTCTTTCTAATAGAGTTACAGTTCTCAAGAGTTATTAGCATCTTTCTCCCAGTTGGGGATATAGCCAGTTTCATCTTTTTGGATAGCACTTTTTTTTCTTTTCCCTTTTTCCCTTTACATCTGTCTCTTGAGTCTCCTATTTGAAGTCCAGATTTTCTATTTAGCTCTGGTGTTTTTGTTAGGAAAAGTTGGAGATCTCCTATTTCATTAAATATTCATCTTTTCCCCTGGAAGAAAAGGCTAAGTTTTGCAGGATGATGATTTCTTGAATGCATTCCAAGCTCTCTTGCCCTTCAGAATATTGCACACCAGGCTCAATACCTTAATGTCTATGCAGCCAGTTTGTGTGTAATACTTACTGTGTCATTCCTTGGTATCTAGGGTAGTTTGTTGCTTACAAGATTTTCTCTTTTATCTGATAGTTCTGAAATTTGGCCACAGTATTCCTTAGTACTTTCATTTTGGGATTCCTTTCAAGAGGTGATTGATGTTATCTTTCAATACCTATTTTTCCCTCTGTTTCCATAATATCAGGGCAATTTTCCTTCAAAAGATTCTGAAATATTAATCCAGAATTTGTTCATCCTCAATTTGTTGAGGAAGCCCAATGATTCTTAAATTGTCTCTCTGGTTCTATTCTCTAGGTCAATAGTTTTTCCAATGAGGTATTTTACATTTTCTTCTATTTTTTCAATTTTTTGGTTTTATTTAACAGATAATCATTGTTTCATGAATTCATTAGTTTCCATGAATATCATTCTTTTTTTTAGAGAAGAGTATTCTTCATTTACCTTTTCCAACTTCTTTTTGAAGGAGTTTTCCATTTGCCCAATTGTGGTTGTGAGAGAATTATTTTCTTTTTTGCACTTGCCCAAATATATTTTCTAAGGACTTTTTTTTAATCTTGATGCAAGGTGTTAATTTCTCTTGGGTTGCTTTTCCCAATTTTTTCAACTGATTTTTAAAATCCTTCCTGATCTCTTCTAAGAAGTCTTTCTGAGATGGAGACCAATTCATATTCTCCTCCAAAGTTCTAGTTCTCTCTTATTTAGGATCTTTGTCTCTGAGGTTGTTTTCTATGGATCCCCCTGTACACTGGCCTTTCTTCAGTTTTCTATGATCTTGTGTAGGAGGAGGCCTGATTTGAAAACCCTAGAGGATTTGCTGTCAGGGTTTAGTTACTCCAAGTGAGCTGGCCACTAGGGCATGCTAGAGGCTTTCACTAGAGTGTCTGTAACCTTGATTTGTTGTATACTCCCTAAGCCTGGGGGGGGGGGGGGGGAGTAGCATGGTCAGAATTATCCTTGAACAATGTTGGCTGCTCCCTCAGGCTATATAGTTAATCTTAGTATTCACTCAGTCCTGAGAAAGATCTGCTGCCCACACCTCAACCTGGGGTGGTGGTAGTGAGTTGCTATTGTGTTTGTTCAAGGAAGAGTCCCTTTCTCTCACAGGGATTGGGGGGCGGGGGTCTCAGCTGGTAACATTGGGACTCCTCTGCAAATAGAGAGCCCACAGCCCTGGACTTCTAGGTCAGCAGAGCTGACAGGATTGTTGTCTAGCTGTTGTGCAACTCTCCTGCCCACTGTGCTGGAAGTATTGCTCCAACCTCTCTGGAGCTCTCCTGCCCAATTACAAAGGGAAAAGCTTCTATGAATGTTCTGAGGTTAGTTCCAGATCTCACCCTACTGCTCCTTTGCTAGCTCTCTGCTCTCTTCCCCTGGGTCAGTCACATTCCCCTGAGACAGACCTTGTTGATTCTTTGCTCATTCTGGATTTTGTAGGTTTGAATTCTGTTAAGAGACTCATTTCAAATTAGCTCTGAGGGAAAGTGAAGAGACCTTAGCACAGTGCCTGGCTTCTCTCTGCCATCTTGGCTGGAATTCTTAAGAGAAATTGACCTGAAGTTTTAGAACTAGAGGGTAAAAGATAAATTTTTAAAAAATTAAAAATCTGAAAGAAATGTCAAGGGGAAAACTCATAGAAACAGTATAGTTAGCTTTCAAAGCTTCCAGTTGAAAGAAAATAATTTTTCAAGCGACTTGAAAAAAATGACTTAATACTACTGAAATAAAGTCAGGGTAATATAAGATTTAGCAGCTTATACATTAAAAGACAGAAAGACATGGAACATGATATTTTGAAAAACTAAGTAACTCAGTTTGCATCCAAGAGTAATCTCCCTATCGAAGTTGAGTTTAATTCTGCAAGAAAAAAATATTTAAAGAATTAAAGTTCTTTCAAGTATTCTTGAAGGAAAGATCAGAACTGAATGGAAAATATGATCTACAAGAGTCAGGAGAAACATCAGAAAATAAATATAAAAGATGAATTATAAGGGATTTAATAAGTTTAAACTCTTCACTTCTCATATGGGACAAGGTTATCTATAAGGCTTAAGATTATCATCATTACTAGGGTAGTTTGAAAAAATACACAGATGGAAAACAGGGTTTATTTGAATATGGCGGAATGATCTTAAAAAATATATTATTGAGACGTCTGGCTAACATGGCAGAGAGAAGTTTCCTACGGAACCAATATAAACCAAACCTCTTAACACATTTTACATCAACAGAACCCAGAGGGACAGAGTGTAGCATCTTCCAGCAAGGTCTGTCTTGGGGGAGTGTGGGCAGGCCCAGGGTAGAGAGCAGAGACCTAGCACATGAGTTGCAGGGTACTGCGGGTGACTAACCTGAGCACCACAACAGTGGGAGTGGAAGCCTTTACAGAGTGCCTAGTGGGTGGACTGGGAGAGATTCAGAGGGGCTGCCCAAGTCACCCATTTTTCCCAGCTTAATTTGTCTGGAAGACCCTGGCCATAAGCCTCTAGCTTTCCTGTGGGAGGGTCTGACTTTCTCTATAACACAAAAGTAGCAACAGGTATTTGCATCTTCATCTTTTTCCAATGACCAAGTGTGGGTATCACAAGCACTGAAGATCCAGAATGACATCTTGGCATTTCTAGCCTGACTGGGAAGTGTGGGGATAACCCAGATTCATACCCAGGCCTAGGAAGTGGGCCATTAACACCCCCAACATAGACAATACAGAGAAAGCTTCTAGCATCCCTTACCAGTTGGTCCACTTAGTAACCCCCTGTAATACCTAAAACCACCAATAAGACCTCTAGGAATTTCAACACCAAGGTCTACAAACCAGTCTCTTCTCCAACAGAAGAGAAAGAAAGCATTCCAAAATACAAAAGGCCAGTGCAAAGCAGGTCTATTGATTGTTACTTTGGAGATAAGGATACTAGCTCAGAAAAGGACAGAAGGGATGCTATGTGTGAAGCTTCATAGGAAAATATGAACTAGTCTCCAACCCAGAAAGACTTCTTAGACTTACCAGTAAGATGGCATAGAGAAGCCAGGCATTGTTTTAAGCTCTCTTGGCTTTCCCTCAGAACTGACATGAATCAAGCACCTTAACAGAATTTCTATAAACAGAACCCACAGAAAAACAAAAGGAACATCTCCTAGCAAGGGCTGTGGGTTGAAGTTGGGGACTAACCTGAGAGACCACAGAAACCTTTGTCATGTGTGGCAGGCAGAGGGGAGAATTCCAGCATGGTTGCCCAGACATCTATTTTACCAGTTGGGGTGTACTGGAAGACCCAGGAATCAAGTCCTGTATTTAACCTCTGATTCCCGCCCCCATTGTTCTTGTGGGAAGGCTTGACTTTCTTTAGCACCTTGCCCCAAGGTCCAGGTGTAGGCAGCAGATTTTCCCCAGCACTGAAAATAAGTAGAGAGCCTGTGGCTTTTATAGCCCAACAACACCAACCCAGATTGTGATGATCTAGCCCCAAGCATAGGAAGTGGACTACTGACACCACCATCACAGAAAATCCCAGTGAACACTTCTGGCAATCCTTACCTGTAGGCCCATTGAGTAGTAACCCCCTGGAGTTCTTAAACCCAGTGAGCAAGGCCTCTAGGAATCTAAATACCAAAGGCCTGCAAACCAGCACATCCCCAACAAAAGACCCTAGAGAAATGGCCCAAAATGAAGAAAAGCCAGCACAATGTGGGGGGCCCTTTGAATATTACCTTGGAGATAAGAATATTAGCTTGGAAAGGTATAGAATTGCAAAGGAAAAAATGAATTAGTCTCTAAGCCAGAGAAATTGCTTAGAGGAGAACAGAAAGGAGTTTAAAATTCAAATGGAAAAAAATTAAGAAAAGAAATGTAATAGAAAAGTAACATTTTTTTGGGGGGGGTTGCAAGGCAGTGGAGTTAAGTTCCCAAGGCCACACAGCAAGATAATTATTAAGTGTTAGATTTGAACTCAGGTCCTCCTGACTCCAGGCCTGGTGCTGTATTTACTGTGCCACCAGCTTCCCCCTGAAAATTAACATCTTACAACAAGAAAACAAATACTTGAAAATACAATTGTATAGGAGCAAATAGAAATAATTATCTGAAAAACACTATTGGGCAAACGGAAAAGATTCCTTCAAAAATAAAATTGACTAATTGGAAAAGGAGGTGCAAACGCAAAAAGGAGAAAATTCCTCTCTAAAACAAAAATTGGAATCTGTGGAAACGAATGACTTTGTGAGACACCAAGAATTTTTCAAACAAAATCAAAAATAAGAAAAGATAGAAGAAAATCTAAAATACTTCATTAACAAAATGACTGGCCTGGAAAATAGGGCTAGGAGAGACAATTTAAGAATTATAGGACTACTTTAAAATCTTGATGAGGGAAAAACAACCCTGAAATCCATACTTCAAGATATCATAAAGGAGAACCCATCTTGATATCCTGGAACCAGATGGAAATATTGTCATTGAAAGAATACCATTGTATAGCATGGTAACAATGTAGGGCATGGGAGAGGTGAGATTGGGGGAAAATATTATAAAATTTAAAAAACAATAAAAAAGAATACATTGATCCTCTCCTGAAAAGGACTCCAAAATGAATGATTATGGTGGCCAATATCCAGAATTATCAGATCAAGTTTAAAATTCTGTGAGCACTCAGAAAGAATAAATTCAAATACCAAGGAGCCACAATTTGGATTACACAGGACCTGGCTGCATCACCATTAAGGGATTCAAGGACCTAGAATATGTAATTCTGGGGAGCAAGGGAACTTGGATAACAACCAAAATTTCACTAACCATCAAAACTGAGTCTTCTCTTTCAAGGGAAAAGATGGATATTTACTGAAATAATAGACTTAATCCTTCCTGATGAAAAACCAGAGCTAAACAGTAAATTTAGTCTTAATGCAGGAAACTCAAGCAACACATGAAAAGGTAAATGGGAAAGAGAAAAAAAAACTGTTATTCTATAAGATTAAATTCATTAAATCCCCATCTGGGAGGAAGATTCTCATAACTCTTAAGAATTGTCATTCTATTAGAGGGAATATACTTAGGCAAAAGGAAAGAACATTCATAATATGTCCATGAATTTGATGGAATTATTCTTAAAAAGGGTGACAGTATAGTGACAGGAGGAAGGGGGAGATTTAATGGAGAAAATTGCATCATATGAACAGTGTAAAAGACTTATTGCAATAGAGAAGAAAGAAAGTGCCTGAATGTTACTATCATCAGATTGAGCTCAAAATGGGATTCATACACACACACACACACACACACACACACACACACACACACACACAGACACACACACACTCAGCCGAGTTTAGAAACTTATCTTACTTATAAAAGGGAAAGGGGAGAAGGGAAGGAAAGACTGATAGATGAAAAGGAATGAAGAAAGGGAAGAGGGAAAGGGGGAAGAAGTAGAAGGGTAAACATACACTGGAGAAGGCAATATTAAAAAAATACTGTGGAGTAGGGAAAATGGAAAAACGGGAAAAAATACAAATAGAGGGGAGATACATGGAGGGAAATAGAGTTAGTAATTATAACTTTGAATGTGAATAGGATGAACTCGCCCATAAAATGGAAGCAGATAACAGAGTGGGTTAAAAACCAGAATACCTTCTTAAAAATGGGGACATTTAGGAGACAGGATGATGAGGAGAGGGAATGGAGTAAATCTTATTACATTAAGAGGTAAGAAAGATGTATTGAAATAAGGGGAAGAAGGGAGGAGGTGAGAACCACTTGAATCTTCATGTCATCAGAATTGGCATAAAGTTAAGTTATACATACTCAGTTAATTAATAAATTTATCTTCCCTTTCTAGTATTAAAAGGGGGGGAAGGGAAGGGGTAGGTAGACAAAAAGGGGAATAACAAAATGAAGGGAAGGAAGAAAGGGGAAAAGGGAAGGGGAAAGAAAAAGGAGGAGTTTGATATAGGAGGGCAAACACACTGAAGGTACCAAAATACAGGAAAGTATGGATAAAGTGAAAATAGTGGAAAAATACAAAGAGATGGAAGATAAAATGGAGGACACCATAGAGTAATTATAACTTAGAATGTGAATTGGATGAACTCTCCATTAAAACATAAGTGAATAGGGGCGGCTAGGTGGCGCAGTAGATAAAGCACCGGCCCTTGAGTCAGGAGTACCTGGGTTAAAATCCAGTCTCAGACACTTAATAATTCCCTAGCTGTGTGGCCTTAGGCAAGTCGCTTAACCCCATTGCCTTGCAAAAATCTAAAAAAAAAAAACATAAGTGGATAGCAGAGTGTATTAAAAGCCAGAATCCTACAATATGCTCCTTAGAAGAAACCCATTTGAATCACAGAGATATATACAGAGTAAAGGAAAAAGGTTTGAGCAAAATATATTTTGCTTCAGCTGAAAGCAGCTGCAAAAATAGATACCCTTCAAAGAGATAAGGAAGAAAACTATATCCTCCTAAAAGGTACCATAGACAATAAAGTAAGTTCAGTACTAAATATGTATGCACCAATGGTATAGCATACAAATTCTTAGAGGCAACATTGAAAGAACTACAGGAAGACATAGACAGCAAAACTCTACTAGTGGGAGCCCTCAACCTTGCTCTCTCAGACTTAGATAAATCTAATCATAAAATAACCAAGAAAGAATTTAAGGAGGTAATTAAATTGTTATAAAACCTAGTTATGAAAGACTTATGGAGGAAATTGAAAGTGGATAGAAAGGAATATACTTTTTTTCTGTAGTACATGGCACTTACACAAAAACACAATTAAAACAATTAAAAAATTAAAATTAAAATTAAAATTGAAACACAATTAAAGACTTACAGACTGTCTTCTGTGGGTGGTAGGGGAGGGAAGCAAGATTGGGGGAAAACTGTAAAACTCAAAATAAAATATTTCTAAAAATAAAGAAGTCAAAGATATAAGTTAAAATATTAACTAAGATAGATATTATACCTTTCCTGGAGAGAACTAAATGGGAATAGCAAGAAATGTAACTTTTTTAGTTTTTCTATATTATGACAGAAAACTAACAAAACCCTTGAAAAAGAGATAGCTTATTTAACATAACTATAGACAGCAGGAAATATGTGAGACTATATCTGCTAAGACAAACCAGGCAACTTAGAACATAATTACAAAATATTTGTATACAAATAAATTCTGATTAAATAATTGGAGAAGTGTTAACTATTAACATGTAGGTAGAGACAATATAATAATTAAAATGACAATTCTACCAAATCTATTTGTTTCTTATTAAATTATCAATTATATTTTACTGAGCTAAAATATAGTAAAAATTCATTTGGAAAAGCAAATGTCAAGAATATTAAATAAATTATTTAAAATGATTAAGGAATGGGTCAGCTAGGTAGTACAGTGGATAGAGCACCAGCCTTGGAGTCAAGAACACTTGAGTTCAAATCCAACATCAGACACTTTATAATTGCCCAGTTGTGTGACCTTGGGCAAGTCACACCACCATTGCTTTAAATAAATAATTTTTTTAAAAAAAATGTTAAGGAAGGAAATTTAACTGTGCTAGAACTTCAACTATATTAAAAAGAAGTAACTCTTAAAATTGTATGACTCTATACATGGGAGCAGAGTCAAGATGGCAGAATGAGAACAGCCTTTCCTAGGAGCTCTCTCCAAAATATTTTAAAAATCTTAAAATTATGACATTGGCTAAATTTTTGAGAGATGAAACACACAGAAAGATCCAGTGAGGCAATTATCCAGCCCAAGGTAACTTGGAAGACCATGGGAAGGCTCTGTTCCACAGAGTTGGAGGGGGTGGCAGCAAAATTAGGATCTCCACACTGGAGTGAAGGAGTTCTAGTCTTTTTGGAAGAGCTCACAGTGCATCTGGGTCCCTGCAAGCCCCAGCTCCTAGAAGAGCAGTTGTTTACTGACCTGGTAATCCAGGAAACACCAAGCACAACTTGGAAGATTAGAGGTGAAAGCTCTTCCAGAGCAAGCATAAAGTCCCCAGAGTGGATCTTAGTGCAGCCCAGATCCCAGGAAATGGAAGCAAATCCACAGAGCCACCCAGCAGGGAGCTCCCTGGCAGTTGCTTCCAGAGAGCTCAACCCAAGTAAGGTGAGGGGGTGGGGGAGACTGTTGAGGCCTCTCCTCTGTCCCTGGGACAGGACTCTGCTGCTTAGTCTATATTCAGATCCTGGTCGCACTCCAGGTTCCCCCATTGTCACAGAGCAGGGGCCTTCTTCACAGGTCCAGGGAAGTGGAGAGGACTTGTGGTCATCCACAGACCAAAACACAGGCCAAGAGAACAGTCAGAGTCTCTCTTAAGACCTTGAAGGAACTGAGGTCCTTATGGGGGTATCCCAATAATACTCAAAAGGTTGAGAAGCACTCCAAAACTAGGACACAGGCTGCATAAATGAATAAACACAAAAAAAGGAACTTGACCATAGACAACTACTTTGGTCTCATGGAGGATCAAAACATCGATGATGAGAAAGTCCAAGTTTCTGCATCTAAAACCTCCACGAAAAAATAGAAGTTGGACTCAGACATGACAGAGCTCAAAAAAATTTTGAAATTTAAGTAAGAATGGTAGAGGAAAATTTGTTAAGAGAAACCTGAGAGATGCAGGAAAAACGTGAAAACCAAATCAGCACGTTAGTCAAGGAAATGCAAAAAAATGTTGATGAAAACAACATGTAAAAACCAGTTTGGGTCAAATAGAAAGAGAAGTTCAAAAAGTTAATGAGAGAAAAATGTTGTAAAAAAGCAGAATTGTCCAAATGGAAAAGAAGATAAGAAAACTCTGAAGAAAATAACTCCTTGAAATGTAGAATGGAGTAAAGGAAGCCGAAGACTTCATGAGGAACCACGACACAATAAAACAATACCAAAAGAATGAAAAAGTAGAAGAAAAATATCTTATTGAAAAAACAACTCACCTGGAAAGCAGATCCAGGAGAGAATTTAAAAATTGTTAGGCTACCTGAGAGTCATGATCAGGAAAAGAGCCTTGCCTTCATTTTTTAAAGAATTACTATAGGAAAATTGCCCTAGTATTCTAGAAGGAGAGGGCAAAAATAGAAATTGAGATAACCCATCTATCTCCTACTGAAAGAGATCCAACACACACCCCCAAAACCCTCCAGAAATATTATAGCCAATTCAAAGAGAAAATATTACAAGTAGCCAGAAGGAAACAATTAAAATATCATGAAGCTACAGTCAGTATCACACAGGACTTAGCAGTATCCTCATTAGAGACTTGTAGGGCTTGGGATATAATATTCTGGAAGGCAAAAGAGCTTGGAATGCAACCAAGAATCAACTTCCCAGAAAACCTGAACATACTCTTTCAAGGAAAAAGATGGATTTTCAATGAAAAAGGTAATTTCAAAAGTTGCTATTCAAAAGAGTAGAACTGAACAGAAACTTTGATCTTCAAGTACAGGACTCAAGTGAAGCATAGTGAAGTTGGACGAGAAGGGTAAATTATGAGTGACTTAATGTTGATGAACTGTGTGTATTCCTTCATGGGATGAAGATACTGCTAATACTCATATGAACCTTCTCATTTATTAAAGCAGTTAGAAGGAACCCCTTAGAAGACAGAGGAGGAAGCTGAATTTGGAGGTATAATATATTGTAAAAATGGAATCAATGGGTGAAAAGGTAATGTACTGAGAAAAAGGGAAAGCCGAGGTAGAATAGACTAATATATTTCATGAAAAAAGTCAAAAAACAGTTTTGTTTTGTAATGTTATGGAAGGGGGAAGGTGAGAGGTATTGAGGGAGCCTTCATTCTCATCAGAAATGGCTCAGAGTGGAAACAACACACATACTTAATAGGTTATAGAAATATAGAAGCAAATGGATAGAAAAGGGATGGGAGAAAGGTGACAGGGGAAGGGGGGATCATGGGAGAGGATAATCATATATAAAAAATTTTCTTTTGTTTTTTACTTTTTGCAAGGTGGTGGGATTGGGTGTCCTGACTAGGACCATGGGGCTGGGTGGTCACTGGGTCTCTGGGGTAGGATGTAGTCTTGGAGCCTCTTGGCCTCAGGGCCAGTGCTCTGTCCTCTGGGCCACTCAGCTGCCCCGTAGTACATATTTGAAGAGGGAACAGAATGAAAGGAGAGAGAAAATTTAATAAATGGTAGTGGGAAGGAATGGGTGGTAGGAATTACAATAAGCAACAGCAACTGTGGAAAAATGTGGAAGGAACTTCTTTAATGGACTTATGATAAAGAATGCAATCCAGCCCAGAGATGGACCTGATGGTATTGAAACACAGACTGAAGCACATCATTTTTCTCTTTAGTTCTCATGAGGATTTTTATTTTTGTGTGTGTGGAGGAAGGGTGGATTATGTTTACTCTTATAAGAAGACTTTTAGTAATGTGTAAATAAATAAAAAATGTGAATTAAAAAATACTCTTCTCAAAAGTCAGAAATCATATAAAAATATAATTGATTTATACACACCCTTCTTTTCAAGTACTATCCATAGACACACAGTCATCATGAGACAAAGTATCATGCAAAGTCAAATCATTTCATGAACAATTTATACCTTCTCCCCAAAACATAATCCCTTCAATTGTCATCAAAGCATCAAGCAAAGCAAAATCTCATATACAATTCCTTTAATCTCCAACCATAGACCTACAACCCTCCCTAACCAAAATATTTGGCACACACTCTCTCTTTTCTCCCTTTAGCTCCCCAACCATAGCACTGAAACTCTTGTTTACTAATGTATTAAGACTAGATAATTTCCTAATCTATTTATGTCCAGTGCTTCTAAGTACACACCCAAAGCCTGGCCCAATTGTACTACAAAACTACTTTTCGAAAGTATCTGGTAAAGTCACTTTGTGATTTAATTATGTATAGAGCCTCTAAGTACTCTTCCTCTCTCTGTCTTTATACTGTCCTCATAATCAACATAGCATTCATGTCTCATTTATATTTATATTCTTTAAGTATATTCTCTTGAATTATATTCAACCCTTTAACTATCCTAAGAAAAATATAATTCTCAAGAGTTACAGGAAATATCTTCCCTTGTGAGATGTATAAAATTAATGTTCATGACTAGCATTTTACCCCTATCTGTTTACCTTTTTATACATATTTTGAGCCATATTTGAAGACTGAATTTTCTGTTCAGTTCTGGCATATTTATCACAAAATCTTGGAAATCTTCTAGGTCATTGAAAGTTCATCTTTTCTCCTGACAGAAAATGCTGAATTTTTCAGGGTGGTAAATTATTGGATATACTTTAAAATTCTTTGTCCTCTGAAATATAATATTCCAGGTCCTCTGATCATTTAATGTTGAAGTTTATAAGTATCATGTATTTCTGAGTGCTTTCTTTATATTAAATATTGCTTCTTTTTGAGAAAAACAAGAAAACCTTTGTGAATCTGGTTGAGATAGATTAATAGAACAAATACAGTGTACACTGGCAAATGACTATAGCAATATTTTGTTTGGCAAGTGTATAAATTTAAGTTTTTGGCATGCTGCAATTTGATAAAATTTAAATTTGATAAAAATTGTTGAGGAAAAAGGAAAGTAGGTTGTTAAAAATTAGAATTAGATCAATATCTAACCAAGTTTACTAAAGTGAAGTTGAAACAGAAACCTAGCTATATTATAAGTAAATTTGAAAAAAAAAAGATTAATCATGCATCATTATCAATCAGACTTATCGGTAGAGAACAATTTATGAATTAGTGCTAGAAAACATCATGAGAGGAAAGTGGATCATCTTGATCAAATTAAATTAAAATGATTTGTATAAATAAAGCTGATGTAGCCAGGATAAGAAGGAAAACAGAAAAAATGGAGGAAAATTTATAGACATTTTCTCAGATTAAGGTCTCACATCTCAAATATGCAGAAAATATTTTTAAATTTGTCTGAATATGAATCATTCTCAATTGAGAAATTATGAAAGGATAGGAGCAAGCTCTTTTATTAAATTTAAATTTATTTTTATTAAAGATATTATTTGAGTTTTACATTTTTCCCCCAATCTTGCTTCCTCCCCTCTTCCCCCCTACAGAAAGCACTCTGTCAGTCTTTTTTTTTTTTTTTTTTTTTTTTAGGTTTTTGCAAGGCAACCGGGGTTAAGTGGCTTGCCCAAGTCCACACAAGTAAGTAATTATTAAGTGTCTGAGACCATATTTGAACCCAGGTACTGCTGACTCCAGGGCTGATGCTTTATCCACTACGCCACCTAGCCACCCCTCCACTATGCCACCTAACCGTCCCACTCTGTCAGTCTTTACTTTGTTTCCATGTTGTACCTTGTTCCAAATTGGGTGTGATGAGAGAGAAATCATATCCTTAAAGAGAAGACAAGTTTATGAGGTAATAAGATCTGACAATAAGCTATCTATTTTTTTTTCTAAATTAAAGGGAATAGTCCTTGTACTTTGTTCAAACTCCACAGCTCCTTATCTGGATACAGATGATACTCTCCTTTTCAGACTGCCCAAAATTGTTCCCGATTGTTGCAGTGATGGAATGAGCAAGTCCTTCAAGGCTAATCATCACCCCCTGTTGCTGTTAGGGTGTACAGTGTTTTTCTGGTTCTGCTCATCTCACTTAGCATCAGTTCATGCAAATCCCTGCAGGTTTCCCTGAAATTCTATCCCTCCTGGTTTCTAATAGGACAATAGTGTTCCATGACATACATATACCACAGTTTGCTAAGCCATTCCCCACTTGAAGGACATTTACTGGATTTTCAATTCTTTGCCACCACAAACAAGGCTGCTATACATATTTTTGTACAAGTAATGTTTTTACCCTTTTTCCTCATCTCTTCAGGGTATAGACCCAGTAGTGGTATTGCTGGGTCAAAGGGTATGCACGTTTTTGTTGCCCTTTGGGCACAGTTCCAAATAGCTCTCCAGAAGGGTTGGATGAGTTCACATCTCCACCAATAGTGTAATAGTGTTTCAGATTTCCCACATCCCTTCCAACAATGATCATTATCCTTCCTGGTCATACTGGCCAATCTGAGAGTTCTGAGGTGGTACCTCAGAGAAGGTTTAATTTTCATTTCTCTAATAATTAATGATTTAGAGCATTTTTCATATGGCTATGGATTACTTTGATCTCCTCATCTGTAAATTGGCTTTGCATATCCTTTGACCATTTGTCAATTGGGGAATGGCTTTTTGTTTTAAAAATATGACTCAGTTCCCTGTATATTTTAGAAATTAGTCCTTTGTCAGAATCATTAGTTGTAAAGATTGTTTCCCAATTTACTACTTTTCTTTTGATCTTGGTTACATTGGTTTTATCTGTGCAAAAGCTTTTAATTTAATGTAATCAAAATCATCTAATTGGTTTTTGGTAATGTTCTCCAACTCTTCCTTAGTCATAAACTGTTCCCCTTTCCATAGATCTGACAGGTAGACTAGTCCTTGATCTTCTAATTTGCTTATAGTATTGTTTTTTATGTCTATGTCCTGTAATCATTTGGATCTTATTTTGGTAAAGGGTGTGAGGTGTTGGTCTAATCTAAGTTTCTTCCATACTAACTTCCAATTTTCCCAGCAATTTTTATCAAAGAGGGAGTTTTTATCCCAATGGCCAGACTCTTTGGGTTTATCAAACAGCCGATTACTATAACCATATGCTGCTTTTACACCTAGGCTATTCCACTGGTCCACCACTCTATTTCTTAGCCAATACCAAACAGTTTTGATGATTGATGCTTTATAATATAATTTTAGATTGTGTAGGACTAAGCCACCTTCTTTTTCACTTTGTTTCATTAAGCTCCTGGCAATTCTTGACTTTTTATTTCTCCATATGAATTTACTTACATTTTTTCTAACTCATTAAAGTAATTTTTTGGAATTTTGATTGGTAGAGCACTAAAAAGATGGTTTAGTTTTGGTAGAATTGTTATTTTCATTATATTACCTCTACCTATCCATGAGCAGTTAATATTTGCCCAGTTATTTAAATCTAATTTAATTTGTGTGAGAAGTGTTTTATAATTATTTTCAAAAAGATTCTGAGTCTGTCTTGGCAAATAGACTCCCAAATATTTCATATTCTCTGAGCTTACTTTGGATGAGATTTCTCTTTCTAGCTCTTCCTGCTGTTTCTTCTTAGACATATATAGAAAATTTGAGGATTTATGAGGGTTTATTTTATAACCTGCAATTTTGCTAACATTTCTAATTGTTTCCAGTAGTTTTTTAGATGATTTAACAAGTTCTTTTTTGAATGAAGAAAATAAAGACTATAAACAGTCTAAGTCATTATAGATTAGAGAAATGCATATAATGCAAGTTTGAGATATGTCATAAATTAATTTGATTAAAATGATTGAAAGGAAGAGTGACAAATATTGGAGTTAATGTTTAAAAGTTGAAGCACTAATACCATGTCGATGGAGCTATGGACTGATCCAACTAGTTTAGAGAAAGATGTGGAATTATTACTAAGAATTAAAAGCTGGGTATTCCCTTTGAACCAAGAATTTCACTGTTAGATTTGTTTCCCAAGGAGATTAGAGAAAAAGGGAAAAAATCCTTACATATTCTAAAATATTTATAGTACTTCTCTTTGTGCTGACAAAGAACTGAAAATTGAGAGACTCACTATCAGTTGAGGAATGGCTAAATAAGTCGTGGTATATGATTGTGATATAATATTGTACTGAAAGAAATGATAAGAAGGCTGATTTAGAAAAAAAGGGAAAGACTTGTCAGAAGAGTGAATTTAACAGAACTAAAAGAACATTTTATATAGTAACAGTAATAAAGTTAGAATAATTAACATTTACTGAATGACTAAACTATTCTGAATGTAACAAGTATTTAAATAAATAAGAAAGAATCTATTATTGAAGATGATATCCTCCTCTAGAAAAAGAATTGAGAAATAGGGGGTCTGAATATGTGTATATGTATGTACATGTGAAATGGTTGTCTTCTCTAATGTTGATCAAAAGGGAATAGAAGGGAGATAGACTAGAACTTAATATGTAACAAAATAAATTATTTCTCAAAAGTAATTTTTTCATAAAATATTTTTTTAAAAGTAGAGATGAGAAAGTAAGCTTAGAGCTTAGTAGCTACTGGTAGCCTTTGTTCGACTTTTTGGCTAATGATATTTCATTCTCCTCTATATGATCTTACACTTAGTGTGTAAAATCATTGGAAGTCTCATTGGATGTAAAGAAATGGAGTTAGATTGTAATTCTTTTCCAATAGGCAAAAAAAAAAAAACCTTGTTCAAGCGTTCAGTTAACAACATTAAAATATAAATCCAGTTGAGAAGGGAAAGAAATTTCAGATTTTGAAACAAATGACTTTGCAGCTCATGTTTGAGAAGAAAATATAGTGCTGTACTAGCACTAGGAAAGAATATAATAAAAATAAGAAGATGTCAAAGAGAGTCATTGGCTCTGCTGTCATCTCAAAGCAAAAGATTTTTTTGGGGGGGAGAATTCCTAAGAATGTATCTCTTTACAAAGTTCAATGCTAGAGTCAATGTGTCCACATACACAAAAGCTGCTTTGTCAATATTTAATGTTTGAATTTTGCCTAAATCATAAAACCATCAAAGATTAACTAGAGATAGAAACAAATATAAAATTAGTTAGACAGCTCAATCTCTGCCTAAATTTGCATATTTTACAAAATTTGGGGCTCATGGAAATTGTTGTTTAGATTAAAAAGAGGGATCCATATGGGTATCAGGGGTCATTATATTAGTCCCTAGGCTTAAAACAAATTACTATGATAGATTGTTAAATGCGCAAGATATATACAGGTTGTATGGAAAATAATGTTAGATGAAGGAACTAAAAAATTACATTTAGAAGAAAATTACGTAAGAATTTTTGGAAAATATTAAATTCTTGCTAAAAATATAATGAAACTTGTGACATTATATTAGAATCATAGCAAGTCTCCTCATCATTATTTGTTCCAACCCCCTCCTAATCTTTAACATACCATTATAAGTTTGGTGATAATCATATCTGTCCTTCATAATCAAAGGGGACTATGTTGTCATATACTTGATGACATGACTTGTATAATTTTATTTATTATAGTGAGGGATGAGTTGTGCAAAGAAATCCTTCTCATTTGCCTTTTCCAGAATCATCCATTCCCTAATTTGATAGGAAACAGTACTCCTGGTGGTGGTATGAATAGTGCAAACATCTCTTGACCTTTGGTCTTTCTGAGGTCACACTTACTAGTGTTTACTCTCTCCATCACTCATAGGCATAACCTGTTACTATCATCTGAGTATAACATCTTGATCTATTTTTTTCATTCTGTCTCTGTGGTCCACTGAGACTATCACTTACATAGCTAACCCCAGAACTTGTTCTTCATTGATCTGGTTGTATCTTCTCAGAAGTCATGTGTTCTAATACCCTCCAAAGTTGTCTTAGGTTAGACATTGTTTTTTTCTTCTGACTTTAATAAAATATTTTACTTTCTTTCTAATTCTAGGTAAAAACCAATTTTTAACATTAATTTCTTTTCAAATTGAGTGGCAAATTCCATTATTTACCTCATTTCTTTTCTTCCTCCTTCCCTGAGATGGTAAGCAATCTGATATAGGTTATACATGTGCAATCATGTAAATATATCAATATTCGTCATTTCTTCAAGAAAACAAACAAAATTAAAAATGTGTTCAGATGACACCATTTCTTCTGAAAGTGGATAAGATTTTTTATAATGACTCCTTTTGGGATTGTCTTGTACTGCTGAGTTGCAGTTGCTAAGTTGTTCACAGTTGCTCATTATACAATATTGTGTACAATATTCTATGGTTCTCCTCATGCCACTTTGTATCAAGTCATGGATACCTTTCCAGTATTTTTCTAAAATCATCCTATTTGTCATTTCTTACAGCACATAATTTCCCATTACAATCACATATCACAAGTTGTTCAGACATTTCCCATTTGACTGGCATCCCTTGAATTTCCAATTCTTCACCCTGACATAATTATTTCTGTTACTTTAAAATTTAGTTTGAAGCATTATTTTAAATTATTTGTTAGGGGAACTGTAAGAGAAAAATAATTTATTCTTTTATTCTACCATCTTCCCCAAATCCTTATACCTACAAAAATATCTATCACTATAAAAATTTGGTGAGCATTATACACCAGCATATTAATGGGATCTTTGGTGAACATTTAAGAAGAAAATACGCAAACTTTATGCACAGTCTTCTACTATAAAATACAGTTTAGCATTGTAAATTAATTAATTCAAATAGAAAATATAAAAATCTTACTGTTCTATTTGATTTTTATTTAAAAAAAAATGGGGTTCCTAAACTGTAAGTCTATGAACATTTTCTGGCATTATTTCAATACAGCATCCTTTGTAATCAGATATATTTATGTTATATATTTAAAAACATTATTCTGATCCATAGACTTTACAAGGTTAGCAAATGAACCTATTTCAAATTAAAAAAATAGGAATGCCTGCATTAAAGTGAATTGAAACTTTATTAACATTTCTATGACTACCGATCCTTTCAGTTTAAGATCAATATCAATAAATGGGGAAATTTTTTAAAAAATAGCAGTGAAGTAGCACTTAAATGTGTTCAACTTTTTCAGAGTTAATGCTAAACCATATTAATGAAATAGCATCTGTTCATTAAACAATAATTATATAAACTGGCCATTACAATAAAAACTCCATTCTTTCCATCATCAATATTTGAAAGGTCAAACTCATGATTATAATGCCAAATAAGAGTAAATAAAATATAAATGATGAACACACATTAAATATTTAGATTAGTAATGGCTTTAACAAAAAAGTAAAGTATAGCCTCACTGATTAAGCAAAATAAACAAAAAGGCTAACCTCTCCAAATCTTGAAATTATCCAATTGGTTATACATATCTTTATCAACAGAATGGATAACTGCATTTTTTGTCCATGGGCTCAGACTAAAGTCTGCATGAAGGCTGTACGCACTGTCAATTCCTGGCATGTTGTGAACCCAATTGACCATCATGGATTCCTTCAGAGCAATAAATAAAATCAACTTTATCATTTGCATGATCTTAATTATATTGTTTAACATAGTTTCTCAAGGCACAGAGTTTTCATTGGCTGAAATCAAGATCTTTTATTTGCATGAATCATCCTGTAGGTACTAATTAGAACTTTAAGTGCTTGTTTTTAAATGATATGTGGCTCCAAAAATGTGTCTGTGCCTCAGAGAACCATTTCCTAAGGATTTACCATATGACCAGAGTGTGTAGCAGATGTTCTTAAAGAGGATATGTCAACCTTTTTAAGCTTGAAGAAACCTGTGGTGGTTGTGGCAGCTAAAACCCTATTGGATTTCTAGATTAAGCAGTTGGCTATAGGAAGCTGCCTTCTGTTAAGTGGTCCACAAGGCTTTGAGTTAGGTGTGCTTTTGTTCACCCAGGTTACTGGTTCCACAAGCAGAGCACCACACAGATCCTGATTCATTTAGGAAGTCCCAGGAGTGATGCTTTGACAATTTAGAGGAAACAATTAGAGACCAGGCTATGGATTAGATTGAAACTCAATCCTTATTGATCTTAATGTGAAGTATGCACAATGTAAAGTAGACAAAACAGTGTAAAACTATCCCTCCTTCCTAGAAAACATTGTGCTTGGGGGAAATCATGTGATAAATCAGTATTCATGAAACTGCGCCATGTGTTAGCTGTCTTGCTAAAACTGGGACAAGAGGTGCTGAAAAGAGAAATCTTTGAAACATGTGTAAAATAGAAATCATTAGGCTGACAGAGAACTGGAATCAGGCCCAATGGGAATGCTGGAATGTGCAGTTATTATAGATGCCTGCTTATATGTTTCATTAACAGATCCTGTAGGAAGTAAAAGCTGATTTATGCTCAAAAGTGAAGAAGAACCCTGTGAGGTCCTGACCAGGATGCACCTTTGTAGATTTAGGCAGGTCAGTCATTTCTCCTCTCTGTTGCCAAGACTGTGATCTCTTGTAATGCTGGTGGGGGTGGGGGGAGGACTAAATTCTGCTGTAACATGAAAACAATAGCTAATTGAAAAATCAAAATGAAACTTGCACACAGCAAGAAATGAATTCTAGACCTAGAAAGGATCTTCTAGGACAAGGAGTCAATAGTTCAAGAAATTTAGACTTAGATAAAATAAATCCTTTGAGGAAAATTATATATGCAATAAGTAGTAGAACAGGTATATGAATTCAGGTACTCAGACTCCAAAACCATCCTCCTTTTCATTGAACCATACATGTTAACTCTTCATTCTGGTATAGACAGCTATTATGTACCTTTTTTAAACTCTGGGAGTTTAGAGACTGTAATTCCCACTAGCTCCCCTTGATTTCAGGGGCTCTGTTGTCTGTGACATCATTGCATCAGATTTAATCTTGTTGTTCAATGCTAGAATCCAATGAATGACACTGGTGATTAGAGAAATCTTCCATCCAACATGTTAAGATTTTTAGTAAAACTCTTCCCTTGGCATGTCATTTTGATAATCTACTCCTCTTCTCTTTTCACTTGATGAGCTGCTTTGTCTCTCAATTCTTCTTTACCATGTCTTTTTTAGTCATAGGAAAAATAGGCTGACAGCTATATAATCTGGCCCCTGATGTTATCTGCAATTTTCTAACTTGGATAAACTTTAGTAATTTCTTACTAATCTATGGCTTGATTTTCCCCAGCATACTTAAACATCACTCTATTTTGCATTTTTGCAACATATTTGGTGATCCTATATGATAGCTCTACTGTATAGTACTTCCATGACTTTCCCTATGCTCTACTTTTCCTCTACCAGAAATTCTTATGTCCTCTTGCTTATGTCTTGCTAATTTATATATTCTCCAAATCTAGTTCTTTCATTATTAGCTTTTCTTTTTTTATATTTTTTTCAAGGCAATGGGGCTAAGTGGCTTGCCCAAGGCCACATAGCTAGGTAATTATTAAGTGTCTGAGGTTGGATTTGAACCCTGACTCCAAGGCTAGTGCTGTATTGACTGCGCCACCTAGCTGCCTCCATTATTATTTTTTCTATAGAAGTGAGGATATAAGAAATTCAATTTTCTTCTTGCTCTATTCCTTGAAAGCAACAAATAATCATTCTAGAGTTTCTTTGAATTTTGACTATCAATCATTCATCTTCCATCACCAGATTGATATTAGCTTTCTGAAATTCTTAGGCCCAATAGTTATCTAACTCCTTAGCTCACTAAGATCCATAACAGTGTTCATATATATTGGCAGAGGGAGTATGCACACAGAGAAAAATCATAATTCATGGACTAGTGAAGTACTATCAATCACCAAAAGGAATAAAATCAATCAAAAAAGGGAAATCAAAATAACAATAAAGACAAGAGTTACAAAAACTACAGAATTATTCACTATTAATCCTTATTCTTTTGTTTAAAAGTACAGGGAATAAATCTTTAATTTTTTATGCCTCCTGTTTCTGGGGCTGGGGGGGTAAAATCCTTCTTTCAAAATGAGTCCTTGGGGTTCATTTCCAAATAAAGTTTATAATATTTTATTTATCAGGATTTTTTCTATTTATTTGTTTGTTGAATTTGCTCATTTCTGTTCATAAGAAAACTAAAACAGTAGAATGACATGATATTGAAAAGATACTTACTGGATAAATAGTCAGGAGATCAGATTAGAGCCCCATTTCCATCACTAACTAGCATGCCCTTGGACATGTCACTTAACATCTTTGGGTTTCAGTTTCTTTTTCTATAATGTGAAGAGGGTAGGCTAGTTGATTTTTTTTATTGCTTATAATCTATGAATACATGAAGACAAATTTGAACAGCCCCTTATTCTCCATCACCTTTCAGACACTTAGGGAACATTCACAGCACCTAAAGTAAAATGATGTTTTATTCTTTAAAAAAGAACAGCTAATGTTCATAAAAGACTTAAATCCTTTATACAAAAAATATATTTCATATGTTCCTTAGAAAAATCCTGATATCTAGGTGCTATTATTAACCCCATTTTAGACATAAACTGTAACTTGAAGAGGTTAAGTGATGTTAAGTAGGGTTATACATCTATTAAATAACTTAGGGAGGAATCAAATACAAGTCTTTCTGACTCAAAGTTGAATTCTCTTTCTACTCTGCCACCTCCCTGGCTCTATAAGCTAGATCTGTGTAGGGATAGTTGAATTTACATCCCAGAAAGACTTCAAAAACCCACTATCCTTATTAGGCATTTATCATAGTGGACATTTCTCTACAATCGTATCAAGTCTCTTGACCTTCCAAACCTTAGCTTACTGTATGAATAAAAGATGAAAATAATTCTTGTCTTGACTCTGAATAAGACTATCTTAACAGATGATAGAAGATAATTATGAGACTAGATCTGTTAGTCTTTTTATAAGACCATATTAACTTGTTTGAGATTCTGGATAGCAAAGACAACTCAATTTATTATGGTAAGTTTTGAAAGTTTACCTTACTCCAAATTCTCTGGAGCACCTTTATTTTGGGGGATATAAGGTTCCAAGGTAACCTTAGAATCTAGATGGCACAGTGTATAGAATCCTGGGTCTGTTATCTTCCTAAGTTCAAATCTGACCTCAGAAACTTAACAGCTGTGTGACCCTGGGCAAATCAGTTAACACTGTTTGACTTACTTTCTTCATATGAAAAATGGCAAACCACTCCAGTCCACTTAGAAAACTCCAAATAGGGTCATGAAGATACAGCCACAAAAGAACAACAAAAAGTTTACTTTCCAAGCTCTGACTTCTTCCTTTCCTTACCCTATTCCTCCTGCCCCCATTAAATGAACTATTCTATTTTCATATGGTTCAGTCCTCTTTGCTCCTCCCTCCCACAATAAAATCCTGTTGGTTGAAAAGAATCATTTATATTTGAACTTCAAGGTTGCCAACAATTTAGCCTTTATTTATGATTGTATAACTATAGGCTTTGCCTCCTTTTAAAAGCATTTCACTCTCCAGGAAACAGGAAGGAAAGCAGTAGGTATTAGATTATCCAATGTTTTTCTGCTTTACCAAGGAAACACTTGATTCAATTCTATTGCTCCTCTTTCTCACACAATGAAGTACAGGGGAACAATTCAGGAATAGCAGCACTTGGGAGATAACACCTGTAGAGGGAGTAGGGAGAGAGAGAGAGAGAGAGAGAGAGAGAAGATGTGAAATTATAGTGACAAAATGAGACAGAGAAATAGAAAAAGGAAAAACAGAGTTCTCAGTGGAGCCATTGTCATCAACTACTGCCTTTCTACTTTCATTTATGATGGATTCTCTGCATGGCAAGAAAGAAATTTAGAAGCAACTAACAGGAACTGAATACATTATTCAAACATCAACTAGGTAATCTTTTGTTAGCCAAGGTTTTATTCTTCCCCCATTTTATTTATTTTGGAATTTGGAAAGTTTGATTTACTTTTAGGTTCTACAACTAAGCACTTTTAACATAGGACTAGAGGAATCCTGGGAATTCATCTACTCTAAAATCCTTCTGTAATAAGGAAGCTGGCTCACAGAGAAGTGGTAAATAATTTGAAGTTCTGTAGAATCAGTTAGTGGAGAAAAGACATAATCCATGTTTTCTGACTCTCAGTTATTGGATCATTTATGGAAAGGTCATCTACTCCTCTCCCCCTCATCTTATACCTAAGGAATTTGAGATACAAAGAGGGAAAATAAATTTTCCAGTAGAATAAAAGCTGACTGAAGTTGCTCTCCATTGGCATAGCCTCTGAGAACCCAGGATCATTTCCTTTCTTGATTAAGGCAGTAGAGTAGAATATTAGTGGAGTATTAGTCAATAACAATAATACAACATTTTCCCAAAAAAGACATACATGCTAAGTATAAGAGCTCATGCTGATGAGATCAAAGAATCACTAAAACATTTATGTATATATTGTGTTATAATGATAGTGGCTAATGTTTTGTATAGTACATTAAGATTTTCAAATCACTATATATGTATCTAATCATGACATTTTACTCCTCACAAAAGCCCTAGGAGTTATTATTTTTATTGCCTTTCTACGAATAAAAGGTTAATAGACCAGGGCCACACCACCAATAAATTACTGAGACAAAATTGACCTAGGACTTTCTTGACTTTAACATTATACAAACCATGTCACATCACTTCCTCATTATGCTATAATATATTTACTTTATAATATTTAATCATCAGCACAATCTTGTGACATGATTTTATTTATTAGCTATAATCAAATTTTATTATATGACTTTCTATAATAAAATTGATTATTAGCTAATAACTGTATATATATATATAGATATATAGATATATTCAAAATACACTGTAAAAACCATTTCTAATAAATTATTGACGTACTCATGAATCACAGAGTGAGCAAAAGGAAATGAAGCCATTTTAATTCTAAGGAAGTCCTAGTTAGTCAGTTAAAATAGATTCTCAAAGGGTAAAATGGTTTTTCATTGGAGAAATTGCTGAAAAAGGTCTGAAAGCTACTATAATACCTGTGATACAGGAAGGAGAGAAAAAAAATCTGTCTTTTTTTATTTCCTCTACTGATCCATTTGTTGCACTCTTTTGTACACAGAGGAATTGTGAAGCTTATTTAGACAAGGTCTATAAAATACTGAGAGCTCCCCAGAGAAAGGCATTCAAAAGGAACACAGTCTTATTAATTGCAAGGTTTATTAAACATGATTAATTCCTCTCTGCCTCTGCATAGTACCTCCTCACATAATCTTATGCTGTATTTCCATGGCCAAAAGAAGTTTATTGAAAGTGGAGAGAAAATTATTTTATGTTTTTAATAATGGGCATTTTATTTTTTAAAACTCATACTATAGATGTTTCAGGTTGCTTTTTGGTCCTGATGGGTTTTTTTTTTGTTTTTTTTTTGTTTTATTTTGTTCCATTGGATTGCATTTTACATCTCTACTTAGAATTCTCCAGGTCAATAAGACCATTTATGATTGAGCATTTTCAGAAGTTAAGTATTTTAGACTAGAAAAGCACTTTCTGAAAATATAAGAAAATAACAGCTGAGTTTGTTTATTTTCGAATGACATAACGAAGGAACTGTTATAGAAATTGTTTTGAAAGTAAAGTCAGGAACACTGAAGAGTGTTCATTGCTATTCTCATCACTTGTTGAAACAGCTTTCTTAAAACTTAGGTATTCTGAATGGTGCTGTGTTGCCTGTAAGGATAAGCAAAGAGATTTGTTGTAGTAGACAACTGGGATAGTCTAAAAATATACATTTGCTTAAAATGGGTACTTAAAAAGAGCTCAGTAAGAGGGAGAATGACAGCATACAAGAAGATGGAACAAAAGTAATGATAGTGTGCACAAATAAATCCTTTTCAAAAATGAATACTTCCCCTACTTCCTGATTTCATATTTCTTTACAATCTATGAATTTTTCTTTCTATATAAAACATTTCAGATCATTTTCAAATGAAGTGCTAGTAAATGTTAATTTGTTAATTAGAAGAAATAAAATGGAATTAAAGCACACAGATGCATGTTTCCTTCAATCTCTATTGATGGAAAAACAAAAAAAAATATGTTTGATATATTCAAATAATTCTTGGAGGTGGAAGATTTAGATTTTAATCACAGCTCCAAAACTTCCTAGGATTGGAATTTGGTGTTCTCTTGACCCTTCTAAGCCTTATCTCTTAGAGGGGTATCATGAAGAAAGACTTAAAGCCTTAAAATGCTATATAAAATGACTTTCTATCACTAATAATGAACAGTCACTTATTGAGTCTGTGTTAGTCTTATTTCCCCAAATAGAAATTAAGGTGCTAGAGTGTACTCTTGCTATAAAATCAATCCACACATTTTTCCAAGTTTTATATTGTTGAGTGATATGTTTTAAATCACTTTGAGAATGTTTATGGTCACTATGATATTTTATGACTTTAAACCATCTCTTCATGTTGATTAACTACTTTATAATCTTTATTAATACTCAATTATTATCAAAGAAATTGTTCTATTTTAATTCTCAAAGATTGAAAATAAATTCTGGACAGAAATTGAGAAATTTACTAGAAATATAACTAAAGGAGACAATTTTTTTCCACTAAGACATTAATTAAAGAACAGAAAGAATTCTAGATAGTAAAGTAGGAGTAATATTTGACAAAAACTGTCTACCTAGGTACAAAACTATTTTTGCCTTCCATCCTGTTCAAGTTCCAGAACACAACGTAGAAAAATAAATGTTTCAAATTGAATAGTTCAAGGGAAAAGGTTGAAAAGCAATAATGGTATGTTCCTCCATCTGATTCAAAGCATTCATTATGTTGATCACTTCCTACCTTTTGTTCTCTGAGGCATAGACAGTGTCCTTTATCTCTGATGAAGAAGGAGCACCTCCTATGACCTATGAGCACCTCCAGATTATTACAATGTTAAATGGTACAGATACATGTACATGTATATATATATATATATATATATATATATATATATATATATATATATATATATATATATATATATATATTTAGTTTGTTAGTAGGGAAATTTTACAAGTAGTTCTTTATTAAACTTTAACTTATTGTTCATACACATATGTATTGTGTGTATGTTTTCCTCCATCCTTTGTGACTCATGTACATTTCCTCCTGTAACAACCCTGTAAAAAGTGCAGCTATTTACAGGGTGATTTCTTTTATCTCTCTTGAAATTGTGAAGACGCCAATATAGCACACATTTTATTCATTGGCAATGTTTTCCTTTTACTACATAGCAGAACCACTTTCTTTTTAAGTCATACATGCTTTTTTTTTTGATCTCTTGACTTGTGTAGATCTTCACTGGTAGCCATCTGCAGCACTGCCAATCTCTTCGCAACCATTCTCAAGGAACTTCTTTCAACTTAATTTGCTTGAAAACTTATATTTGTGAATAGTCATACAGCATTACCAGAAGAATCAGTGTCAAAAATACTATATGTCTGTTTCAGGGTAAATGTGAGGGTCACAAAATTTACATAGTTTTCCAGATGCATTCAGTTCATTTTTAACTAATGAAAACTGAATATTAAAATCCTTTAAGCAATACATAATGTCCAATATAGGAAACTAAGAACACTGAAAGAATAACATAAAAGATAACTAGTCACAAAATTTTTTTATTGATATTTTAAATGACTGTTTGATTACAATTTAGGGAAACAATTCCATCACAAAATGCATATTTTTAAGAATATTTTATTTAATTTTCTCAATTATATGAAAAATTTTTTAAACATTTATTTTAATTTTTCAATTTCAGATTCTGTCTCTCTCTCTCTCTCTACCTTTCCCCCCCATCTTGAAAGGCCAAGTATTTTCATATAGATTATACATGGGCAGTCATGCAAAGCATATCTTTTTTTTTAGGTTTTTGCAAGGCAAACGGGGTTAACTGGCTTGCCCAAGGCCACACAGCTAGGTAATTATTAAATGTCTGAGACCAGATTTGAACCCAGCTACTCCTGATTCCAGGGCTGGTGCTTTATCCACTACGCCACCTATCTGCCCCAAAGCATGTGGAAAAGAGCACAGAGACCTCAACAAAATGCAAGAAAAATAAAGAAATTAAAAAATTTACTTTGATCTACATTCAGACTTCTCCAGTTCTTTCTCTGGAGGTAGATAGCATTTTTCATCATAAGTCCTTTAGAATGTTTTACATCATGTTATTGAGATTATCTGTCATTCACAGTTGATCATCATTTAATGCTACTGTTACTGTTTACAGTGATCACCTGACTCTGCTTACTATACTTTGCTTCCATTCATATAAGTTTTCCCAGATTTTTCTGGAACAATCCTGCCCATAATTCATTTTTTAAACTTTATTTTTATATCATTGGATGTAAAAGAAAAAATTTAGCATTCACTTTTTAAAATTTTAATTCTGAATTCTCTTCCTTCTTCCCACTGCACTCCCCTTCACTGAAAAAAAGGAAGTTATTTCATATAGGTAGGTTAAAAATGCATAGTCGTGGGGCGGCTAGGTGGCACAGTGGATAGAGCATATGCCCAGGTGTCAGGAATACCTGAGTTCAAATCTGGCCTCAGACACTTAATAATTACCTAGTTGTGTGGCCTTGGGAAAATCACTTAACCCCGTTTACCTTGCAAAAACTTAAAAAAAGAAAGTAAACATAACTCCCCCCCCCCCCCAAAAAAAAAAAGAAACTTCAAGGAACATAAAGTTTAAAAAAAACAGTATGCTTCAGTCTGTACTCAGACAACATTAGCTCTGTCTTTGATGATAGCAATATTCTTTATCATAAATCCTTTAGAGTTGTCTTGGATGACAATATTGTTGAGACAAGTTAAATTATTCACAACTAATCCTGCAATATTGCTGTGACTTTGTACATAGTACATTTCCCATTGAATCTGTTCATATAAGTTCTTCTGGGCTTTAATAAGAGTCTTCTGTCCATCATTTCTAATAGCAGAATAGGATTACAGCATAATCACATACCACAATTTGTTCAGTCAATCCCATCATACAATTTTCAGTCCCTTGACACCAGAAAAGAGCATCTATAAACATACTTGCACATAGAAGTCATTTTTCTTATCATTTTTAATCCTTTCTGGAATATGGACCTCGTAGTAGTATTGCTAGGTCAAATGGTAGACGTGATTTTATAAACCGTTTGACAGTTTAAGATTGTTCTATAGAACTTTTGAATTATATCATGACTCCTCTAACAATGGTAATCTCTCATTTCCTTACATCCCCTCCAACTTTTTTTTTTTTATTTTCTGTCCTATTAGCCAATTTAGTAAGAAAAGGTTGTATTTCAAAAATGTCCTAATGTGGTCTTCAATCAGTAGGTGAGTTAGGACATTTTTAAAGATAACATTGATAAATACATCTGAAAATTGTTCATATCTTAGATAATTTATCAGTTGGGAAATGGCTGTTATTTTTTATAAATGTCTCAACTTTCTATGTTTGAGAAATGAGATTTTTATTAGAGAAATCTATTTCAATATTTTCCTCTCCATTTATTATCACTAACTATATTTCCTCCCTCCTATGCCCCACCCCCATGTATTCTATTCTCTCTCTTTCCTTTCACCCTGCCTCTCATTAAAAGTGTTTTGCATCTGATTATCCCTTCCACAATCTTCCCACCCAAATATCACTCCTTCTCACCTTCTCTCATTCCATTCTCTTCCTTGAAAGATTAAGGCACACTCACTCCCCCTCAACTCCCTTCTCTCCAATTACACTGAAAAAAAACTTTTTCTGACCATTTTTACTTGAAATAACTCTTTTTACATTCCTCTTTCCTTTTCTCCCAGTACATTTCTCTCTTATTCTTTAACTCCATCTTTTTAATATAGTTTCCCTTCATATTCAACTTCTACTTAGGTCTTGTCTATATACACTCCTTCTAATTGTCCTAATAAATAAATTATCAATATCAGTTTTCCATGCAGGAATATGAGCAGTTCAGTATCATTAAGTCCCTTATGACTTGCCTTCCTGTTTACTTTTTTGTGCTTCACTTGAATCTAATGTTTGAAAAACAAATTTTTCTATTCATCTCTGGTCTTTCCAGGAAAGTTTGAAAGTCCCCTATTTTCCTGAATGTCTATCTTTTCCCCTGAAAGAGTATGTTCAGTTTTCCTGGGTAGTTGATTTTGGCTATAATCCAAATTGTTTCAGAATATCATACCCTAATTTTACAATACCTTAATGTAAGATGATGGGAAATCTTCTGTTATCCTGCCTATCACTCCATGATAATTGAATTGTTTTTTCTTTTTCTTTTTTTCTAGTTGCTTGTATTACTTTCTTCTTTATCTGGTAGCTCTGAAATTTAACTTTAATATATCCTACAAGTTTTCATTTTGTAATCTCAGGAGGTGAGCAGTGATTTCTTTCAATTTCTATTTTTATCTCCTGGTTCTAGACTATCAGGGCAGTTTTCCTTGATAATTTCTCAAAAGATGATGTCTAGGATTTTTTATGATCATGAATTTCAGGAAGTCTAATAATTTTCAAATTATCTTTTCTTGATCCATTCATGTTAGTTGCTTTTCCAATGAGATATGAGATATTTCACATTTTCTTCTAGTTTTTCATTATTTTGGTTTAGCTTTATGTTTCTTGATTTTTCACAAAATCATTGCTAAATTCTATATTTTACGGAATCATTTTCTTCAGTGAGTTTTTGCTATCTCATTCCGCTTTGGCAAATTTTGCTTTTTTTTAATGGTATTCTTCATCTCATTGCCTTTTTTTTTGAAGCTTTTTTCCCACTTGAGCCATTTACAGCTCCCTTTCATTTCCTCCCAGGACATTCCTCTCTCATCCCTTAAATCCATTTTTTTCAATATAATATCCTTTCATATTCAGCTCTCACCTATGCCTTGTTTATATAAACTCCTTTTTGAACCTCTTTGTACATTTAACCAATTCTACATTCCCCTTTCTTTTTCTTCTAGTACATAATGAAATAAAATCTCCTATATTGGATTCAAAAGTCCATTACATAGTTTTTAAGATTATTTTCTTTAGAATTTTTTGATTCACCTTCACTAAGTTGCTGACTCAGTTTTTATAATTTTCCTACCTCACTCTCATTTCTCTTCTAATTGTTCCTTGAACTTCCTAAGTTGTTTTTCAAAATCCATGGACTAAGACCAATTCATATTTTTATTGGAGGCTTTGGGTGTAGAAGCTTTGTCTTTACTATCTTCTTCTTGCTGATCTTTCTTATTACCACAGTAACTTTCTATGGTCTTGTTGTGTGTTCATTTCCTCAGCCTATGACTTGATTATAATTCTTTGTTAAGGTGGGGGCTGTGCTTCCAGTGTGAAGAATGAATTTTCTCAATATTTTGACGCATTTTTGTAGCTGTTTTCAGAGATATTTCTAGGTCTGTTCAAGTTTTCAATTCTTCCAAAGTCTTATTATCTAGAGAGATTTTTGTACCACTCTCCTGACCTGTGGTCTGGTCTGTGGGTGACCACAACCATTTCTGTCCTGGAACTATGAGCACAGTCCTGGGTCCCCAGTCCACTGTGGCAGTAGGTTTTCTTGTGCTTCTATTCCTTTTCCTAGGAATTGAGTCCCAAATTACCACCCAGATTTTTGCATGGGCAAACCAACAAAGTTCTGCCTCAGTGATGGCAAATAGACCCCTTTATTTTCCTAATCTCTTTAGTGCACAGCAACTTATGCTGTTGGTGATTCTTCTCAGGCTTTATTTGGTCTGTTGGGATTTGGTCTGCACTGCTGAGGTTTGTAACAGATTGTGCTTCACTGTCAGTGGAGCAGACCTCTCCTGCTGACCTTCAGAATTGTCCTTAGCAATTTCTTGGGCTAATTTCAAGTCCCTTTCCTAGACTCATATGCTGAGTCCCCTTGCTGGACTCTTATGTTGAGTCTCCATTCTGGACACCCTCAATCTTCCCCAAGTGAGCATTGGAGGGGCAGGAGACAAAGATAATAAAGGAGACAAGTACTCCATCAAGATCTCCAAGTGCTTCATTTATTTTACCAAAACACATGTGCTTAAATATGTTTCCAGTCTCTAATCCACTCCCACTTCCATAGCACTTAGTAAGATAAGATTCTGGTATTCAAGAACACCAGGTGAAGATAATTCACAATGCTCACATATACAATGGCCCCTAACATATCCCAGTTCTTGTTTTGGAAACAAAATTATTACATAATGAATGACACATAAATTGTAAAATGTTCAAAAATAGTAAAAATAGTAAACACAAAAGTCAATTTAACAAAACCAATATTTCCAAATTCTTTGAAATACATTTTATCCCCAACTCACAGACAAAAATTACAAAATTTTTCTTTGGCCAACAAAAAAACCCTTTCAAAGCAATCAAATTGAAAATCTAAACTAAAAGGAGTAATTTTTAATTTTATCTAACTATTTCAGAGTTTAGACACTAACACAAACATAGAAAACAACTCTTTTCTATTTCAAACTTATCAAAGTGAGATTGTTGAACACCCTGGCTGGCACCAAAATCTCAAACTATAGAAACACTTTCCTACCTCTTCAGGCCAGTGGAGCAATACAAAAATGTCCTATTGATGATTAAATACACACACATATATGCACAGACACACTCCAAAATATTAGCCATAAGCACAGGCTTCCTTTGAAAGACAAAATCCAAATTTCCCAATCCCAGAGAAAATAATCTTCTTTCCCTTTTCACTTAACTAATTGAACCAGGAAGGTTCACAGTCAATAAACAATTGAAAATCTTTGTCATTGCACAACCCCTCTCCTCCCCAAACCAAGAAGCCATTGGGTTCCCTTGATTTCTAAATAAGTTTTTGGAGGGGACTTGTCCTTGTAGCAAAGCCTGCGTTCCATCTGAGACATAAGCTGGAGTTTTGAAGTTCCAAAAAAGAAAATTTTCCTTCTCCCTCTCCCTTCCCTCTGAACAGGATAGGAATGGCAGAGAATGATAGAGAGCCTTTGAAATCACCTAAGCAGTTAACACCAGTACAACCCGGAGTTGCCACTCCTCCTAAACAGTAGCCATCACCCAAACAAACTGTCCAACATGTGACATTTTGCTCTCAACAGAGGAAGCATGCAATTCCCAGCCCTCTGCTGCCAGAGCAGCCCTCTAGATAGGCTGAAAAGTGAAACAAGCTGTATTGTCATAGGTGTCAGAATCTGCATCAAGGTCTACGTTGGGGTCTACTTCGGCATGGAGAGGTCTTTGCAGCCAGGCAGAGGTCCAGGGGCCTAGGTCAGGCCCAGAGCACAAAGCATGGTCAGGCAGGCAGCCTCAGACAAAAAAGAACAGAAAGCAGGTTCTCTGCATCTTGTTCAGGGTGCTGGCACTCAGCCTCAGACTATTGCTTGAAAAAGAAACTCCATCCCCTGGGGCACTGCTTCAGAGATTACTTTCTGCTGACTCCTCAGTACTACATACTTAATCACTTTCTCACTTTTGCTGGTTCTTCTTTGTTTAAAATCAGGCCCCTAAGTAACAAATCATCTGGTTACTTTCTCCAGAGTCCTCCACTCTATGATGTTGCCTGGTTCTCTTGCTTGTATCTGCTATGTCCTTCTTCCTGACTTTAGTCACCCTCTATTGTCCTTTTATGAATGTCATATGTTTAGTCCCTGTTGGATGCCAATATATCAAGTCCCTTTCCTGGACTCATATGTTGAGTCTCCTTCCTGGATGTTGAGTCCCAGTTCTGGACTCTGCAGTCTTCCCCAGGAGAGCTTTGGAGGGGCAGGAGACAAAGATGACAAAGGAGCTAAGTACTCCATCAAGATCTCCAAGTGCTCCATTTGTTAACCAAAACACCAGTGCTTAAACATCCTTCCAATTTCTAATCCACTCCCACTCCAGTGGCATTTAGTAAGATAAGATTCTAGTGTTTAAGGACAGCAGATGAAGATAATTAACAATGCTCCCATTTGCAACATTCCTGACAGGCTAAGAGGTCTGGAAACCACCACCACTGCCATTGACCTAACCATTCTGGGGACTTTTCAAGGACTGTAGGGGCTTTGCTGGGACATGCTCCCCCTGCTCTTTACATCTCTCTCAACCCAGTGCAACGGTCCCATTCCCCCAGGTCTTCCAAGTTGTCTTTGACTGGAAATTTGTTTCACTCAGTGTTGTTGTGGATTCTGCCACTCTAGAATTTGTCTAAGGTCTTATTTAATAGTAAAGTCAGTATTTAATAGTAATAGAGTGATTTGGTGGAAAGATCAGAAGAATCTCTATGTTTTCTCCACCTTCTTGGCTTTGATATTGCTGTTCATGATTTCTTATAGCACATTGTATTTCATGATATTCCCATGCCAGTACTTGTTTAGTCATTCTCCAATTGATGGGCATTTCTTCAGTTTTCAATTCTTTGACACCAATAAAAAAACTGGTATAAACATTTTATACATTCATAGAATCTTTTGTGTTTATGATGATAATTAATAAAACTATTTGCAAAACATGGATGCTTAATTTTTCTATTTCACATTTTAGTTTATTTCAAGCTTTTTTTTTAATTTCCAACAATTCTACTCTATTCTTTATAGAAAAGTGTTGGAGTGAATATGAGGATTTTCATGATTTTCAGACACATGCTCATTAAATAATCATGAAATATGGCAACTTAGAAGGGGAAGTTCAATTAATAAAATTTATTTCTTAGACTCTAATGATAGATTACAAATTAATTTCATCATATTCATAGACATATAGTATAGTACAGAAAATAATATTCCAGAATTGGATTCAAGAAGATCTGGTTTCAAATCCAGCCTCAGATACTTATCGAGTTTGAGATAAGGGGAAAGCTATTGAATATCCCTCAACTTTAATTTCCACATCTATAAAATATCATACATGACAGTCAATATCCCTTATAGATCTAAATCTATGATCACATAAAGATCTTTAAATGCAAAATGGGAGATTTTTATTTAATTATGAATATATAAAACTTCATATTCTTTATTTTCTAAAAGACAGAAATATAAATGAATGCAATGGTTCAAAAAGTTGAGAGATAGAAGGGAGTTTAGAGGATGAATAAATGATAAAACAACTGTTACATGTTTAATATATACTAAGCACTATGCAACAGACTAGGGGGTAAATTAGGAAAAAGTAAGTTAGTCATCATTTTCAAGTTTACCTTAAGTTGGGGAGAAAATTATAAAATAAAGTTCAGTTCCAGGGCAGATTGGAAAGGTCTGGGTGACCTATGGAGACGGTGAAAGGGAAGAGGGTAAATCCTTGTGATCCTTCATCTTCTCAAAAGCAATAGGATTGTTTAATCACACGTTATGCATTCCCTTTGAGCAAGAGAAAAGGGAAAGTTTTGCTATGATTTGAGGATTAGTAGAGTATGGGGGTGCAATGCATTCCTTATGGTATCAGGTATTCCACCTCTTCATTTTAAAAACCTAGAGACATGAAGCACTTTGCCTAAAGTCAGAAAAATTGTAGCCAATATTTGATCTTGGTTATTTGATCTTGACTCCACATCCAATGATATATCTATTACATCATGCTGTGGAACTGATAAGTCATGACTAATGAATCACTAGGCACCTGGAATATTCATTGACAACTTTTCTCTCATGCAACTAATTGCCAGTCATGGAATAAAATATATCAGAAAATTAAGATGTCTTTTGTTGTTGTTATTTAGAATTTTTCCTGACACTTCATGAACACTTTTGGGGTTTTCTTAGCACCATTTGTCCTGTTCTCCTGGATCTCCACTGCAGATATAAGCAGAGTGTTCATAAATATGTTGTGGTAGAGTCCATGGGTAGAACCTAGGGCTTCCATCACTGCATCATAATCTGAGAAATAAGAGATAGTTTCCCATAGACAGTCCAATACAGTATTTATTCTCTTTATTGTATCATCTGATTTTGTTTCCTCTCCCCAAAGAAGAGTGTCATGATAAAATGGCAAAAGGAAATATGTTGCCATGTATCTGAGATTTATTGTCAGGAATGCTTGACAGTGATAGAGAGTAAAGTTGAACCAATTCTAGTTCATGGGAGAGCGAAGACAATGAATTCAATGAGTTATAAAGAATTGAAGTTCATTGGAGGATATGCAAGGGGAGGGATATCTAACAGGTGACTATAGAAAAATGATTGTGGATCAACAGAAAAATTAGGACTGAAGAATTATGGTTTGAAAAGTCATTCACATAGAGTTAGTAATTGAAACCATAGCACAGACTGAGTGATATAAGATTGTCTGAACATTAAACTATAGTTTGCCAAGGATGGAGACAACTTTGAAGGTGATTCAATAATTATTTTCCCTTTTTTTTAAAGTTAGGTACAAAATTTTATATTTATTGATGTATTTATATAAAATTTATGCACGATTTCATGATCTCATATGCATCATATTGCATATATTGCACCATATAGTATGGTCATGGGTACACAGATTAAAATAAGTGTATAAATTGTATGTGTATTTATACATATATACATATGTGTAGTGTCTATATGTATACAGTTATGATAAATTATTTCCATTTAAATGTGAACTCTTTGAGAGCAAATATAATCTTATTTTTCTTTCTTTCCTTTAGCACAGTGAATTTTATATAAATAAGTATTTTATTTATTCTTTATTTATTTTTTAATTTTTATTTATGGAATAAAATTATCATATCATATAAATAAAAGATTATCACACAAAACTTCAAATCTATTAGTGCAATTTGCTATTCCATGTAAATATATCATAAAGTTATCACATAAATTTTCCTTTTCCTTCTTTATTTCTTTCCTTTTCCCACTTAGAGATGATTGCCATTAAAGACAAATGTGCATGTATGTGTAAAAATATTTTATGTATATTTTTGTTTAAAAGATCTTCCTTTGACTACAGATAGCACCTTCCTTCATGTGTCTTTTTTTTTTGACAAGGCAATGGTGCTAAGTGACTTATGCAAGGTCACACAAGTAATTATTAAGTGTCTGAGATGATATTTGAACTCAGGTCCTTCTGACTCCAGGGCCAGTGCTCTAGGCACCAATCCACCCAGCTACCCCCCCCCCTTACATTTATCTTTTGCAATTAATTTGGGTTTGTGTGGTAGATAAAATTACTTATTTAATCATTTTTTTTACAATATCACTGTTATATACTCTTGGTTCTGCTCATTTCACTTTTCATTATTTCATGCTTGACTATTCGTGTTTTTTTTTAAGACCATTCAACTAATAATTTCTCATAGCATGATAGTATTCCATCTTTACACACACACACAAACACACATACCCAAATTTATGGGCATCCCTATAATTTTCATTTCTTTTCATTTTATTTCAAGTGTATGTAAAACTTATGTTTTTCTGATGTCAAATTCAAGATTTCCACTATACCATCCATTTTCAAATCCATGATGAAGTTGTGAAATTATCATTTCTGTGATAGCTACATTTGTGACTTTCACAATTTTAAATTAAATTGAAGACAAATACTTAGCTTGAGGAATACAAAACTTTTGCTGATAATAAAAATTATTTTTTTTACTTTTCTTAAATTAGAAATTATCTTTTTTGAGAATAAAGACTTTTTCTTAGTAAGAGTGCTAAATACTTAAATGTATGAGGGAAACAGACAACTGTTTCTGCATTCAAAAATAAGTAGTGTCCCCTTTATGAAAACATGAATTATCTACACTATAATTAACATTGAAAAATAGGGAAGCTTTAAACTGAACACTACAACATGTCATGTTAATAAGAAATTGTAATAGGCAAATACAGATGGTGAATACAACTAACTCAATTCTTTTCTCTTTCATGAAAATCAATTATTTGTTTCTATCTTACCTATGCCATCATTCATAATTGAATAGGCATTTTTCTATTAAACAGTCTCTCCCTGTGCAACTTGCTGTTTTGCCTAGTTCATTCATTCAGCTCACCAGCAGAATTCACGCCTGTAGTGGTAACAGTAAAGAAACGCACAGATAAAATATTGTTAATATTTTCAAATGTTTAGGCAAACACATTTCATGTTTATAATAGATAAACTATTTTGAACAAAATTGAACTCTGTCAATATCCTTTGGAATTCAAATGGAACTTGATTGAATATATTTTTTAGCAAACTGAAGCTGAGTTTGTGTAATAATTCTTTCAATTTTTAAGTGCTTATTAAGTCCCTAATAACACTGTGCTATATACATGGATCAGATGATAATTTGTCAAGTGTTACAAAAAAATAGACCATTGACCAAAAGCTCACTCTTCTGTTTCTTCTCATCTTACATAATTCAGATGCCTTCTGCTACTTTCTCTTCCTTCATCACTGTTCTATATAATGAGGTAGTGCTCCTTTACAAGGCCAATTCTTCTCCATAAGCAAGGATTGCCTTTCATTCAGTCTTCTTCAACAGATTATCTACATTTAAATCCCCACCCTTTCATTTATCTCCAATAACAATGGAAATGCCACATTTGCACTCTAGCATAACCATCCTTAATATACTATAATGTACTTTATAAAGAAGCAGAAATGAAATTATAGATCATGGATAAAGAAAATGTAGCTGGATGGAACAACGGTACACAAAATAAATCTATAGCAAGAGCAATGCAATTATGAAAGTATTACAGATTTCAATTTCAAGATATCTGAAAGATGACTGAAGATAAAGAGATCGAGAGGAAAATTAATGAATGACCCTTTAACTAAAAGTGTAGGCAAAAATGAGGTGACAGCAATATTTTCTCACTCATATGACTAATATCTATTGTTATGATTTGTTTTGGAGGGGTGAATTAGTCAACACATGATTTTTCACTCAGTGTAGGTGCCCTCTCCCTCACACCACTTTCTGCTTTTTAAAAGGTGTTGTCTTCCCCCATTAAATTACAAGTTCTTTCAGTACGGGGAATGTGTGGATTTTTTGTCTTTTTAATGTTCCTAGCACTTACCAGGATGCCAGATATCCAGGAAAAATATGAAAATGCAACATAGAGATCCTAGTAAATGATTTTCTACATTTACTCAATTCACTAAGAAGCTAAAGAAAATACAAAATATTAACTCATTGATCTTACAAATGTACATGAATTGACTCAGCAAAATCATCTTTAAAAATATTTTACATGAATGAGATTAAGATATTTCTTGTTACATGAAATGACAGAACTTTTTCCAACCAACCTTTGATGAATACTGTCAAAGAAGAAACATAGCAGGTAGATAAAATGGCCAAAAGATGTTTCCAATGTGATGGGGAAAGTTATGCACAAAATTCAAACAAAGACATATTTCCAATAAGTGATATGGTCTTTCAGATGCCCTAGACTTTTGATTGTTTGTTTGTTTGTTTTTAGTTTAAATTTCACGTACATATTAAATTTTTTCCTAAATGCATGTAAAGATAAATTTCAACATTAATTTTTGAAAGATTTTGAGTTCCACATTTTTATCCTCCCCTCTCTTCCCTAATCTTGTTGATTATATAATATTCCATATTAATCATGTTTTGAAAGATGAATTAGAACAAAATGATAAAAAATAAGAAAAAAAAATTTTTAAAGTTGAAATAGTATGCTTCAATTAGCATTCAGACTTCATAGGTTTTGCTTCAGATTTGTCTGATATTTTCCAACAGAAGTCTTTTGGAATTGTCTTGAATCTCTGTATTGTTCAAAAAAGGTTAATTCTATCATAGATGATCATCATATAATGTTATACTATGTACAATATTCTCCTGGTTTTGCTCAATTCACTAAGCTTCACTTGATTTAGGTCTTATCAGGTTTTTTATGAAATCAAACTGCTACGCTACTCCTTTATGTGATACTGTGCTATTTTCATGATATTCTAGAATGTTATGGAACCTCTTCAATAGTTCTTGATGATCATTCAAAATGGTTTAGCCAAACCTTGCATATATGAAGAAATAAGTATTGACCCAATGATTATTGTTTAGATTATGACATGCTCTTGGATGTGCAGTTCTTTGAGTTATTCCTGAACCCATAACTGAGCAGAAAGCAATAAGACTGGCTAGAATTCTGGAACTTATACATTTTAATCATTCACACCTACTCGTTGATCCAGAATTTCAACTTTTGATGGCAAATTTGTCCCTTGCTATATATATATTGATGTGAACTATAGATTACTACAATGTGCCTCCAAATGAAGCAAAATGATTTGTCACGAAAGTGGGCAAATAAATGTTTCTCATAAGTGAAATATATATATATATATATATATATATATATATATATATATATATATATAACAGTGAAATCTTATATGCAGATTTGATATAGTTTGATATTTGATATATATATATATTTGATATAATTTTATATATATCCTGTTTCCCAAGAAAAGTATGATAATTAAAAAAAACCTGCCATTTAGTAAGAAGGAAGAGTGATAGATCCACAAGTTATGTATTGTATACTCCACCTACCCTTGAATTGTTTTTGAAAAAAGGATTCTAGAAAATCTTCAGGTTATTGAAAAGAAAAGCAACAGAATATGCATGGGACAAAATAAACAAGGATTGCATAGAAAAGTAGGACTAGGTTGTAATCTTCATGTTTGGAGAAAAATTTTAGTCGAAGAGATCCACTGATGCTGGTGTTCTTAATATTGGGTAACAGAATCTTAAGGGATCTGTGGATAGATTTCTAAAGTCCAATGACTTTATATGGGAAAAATACATATTAAATATATTCTAATCAGAGTTTATATTTTTTCAATTATTTTTAAATCTCTTGAAAAGAGTCCAAAAATATGATAGACAAAGACTTTCTTGACATATACACCAAAAAGGTTAAAAAGTTTTGCCTTGAAATATTAAAAAGTCTGCTATCCATATTTGAATCTTTCACTGTCACATGGATTTTGCTTCTGTCCCATATTGACTTAGAAGAATGACAACTGTCTCACAATAAAATAACATTTTCCTAAAGAACTAGAGAAGATGTAGCTTCACTTAGTTTAGAGTTATAATTAATTATATGTAAATTAATTTTAAAATCCAGAGGTAAAAAAGAATAAATTTGATGAACAATTTGAGTTCTTTGTTTATTTCTGAAAAAGTAATACAATTCTTTGAGTGAAAATAAAATAGTACATTTTTATAAGCTCTAAAATTCATACAATACTTTTCTAATAATCAGTCTATCAGATAACTCAAGAGAGGAAATTGAGATTTAGAGTGACTAAGTGACTAGTTGGCATTCATAAAGATAGTATGTTTTAGAGAAAAAATTTAAAACTAGATATCCTTATTTCAAATTCAGGAGTTTTCTACATCACTGTCATTATATAGTTAGTGATGTTCATCTTCAGTAAAGGATGGAGGAGAATCATTAAAGACCTTTTTATACACTAGATCATTAAATTTGTTGTTTATTACTTCATAAAGTCATAATAATAGAAGACAATATTCCCATGGAAAATTTTCTTTGGACAGCATATAAATCTTATGCCAAAAATGGAATGAAAGACCTAGATTAATTTTTTTTTTTTTGGCAGGAGGTAGAGGTCACAATTTTCTGACCTTCAAAAGATTCTCTTAATTTGAATGTCACTGACAATGATTCTGTATTCATGCCACAGACATTTTAAACTCAATTCGACAAAAAACTGAACTCATTATCTTTCCTAAACTCCCCTTTTTCCAACTATCCTATTACTCTGCCACTGAAGCTTGCAACTTAGCTGATATCCTTTTCTCTGCACTCTCTATCTCTATCTCTCTCATTTCCTCATATCCAATGAGTTGCCTAATCCTTCTATCTCTACCTCTATAGAATTTCATGTCCTTTTTCTTCTGACACTATTCCCAGTAATATGAAGGTTCCCATGATTTCACACCTAGCTTAATTCAATAGTTTACTGTTTGGCATCCCTGATTCAAGTCTCTCTCCACTCCACACCATCCTCCTTTCAGCAAATAAAATGATCTTCCCAAAGCACAGGCCTCACCATATTATCCTCCCAATCAAAACACTGAATAACTCTCTTTTGCCTCCAGAATCCAATGTTAAATGTTCAGTACAGCTTTCATTATCTTTTGTTAACCTGACCTTTTCCCACATTTCCATTTTCTTAAAGCTTACTTCCATCTATATATTACATTATACAGAGACATGAGCTGTCCTGTACTTTTCTTCACATGCAACACCCTAGCTTCTGACTCCAAGAACTTTCACGTGACTCTCCCTGTTGCCTAAAATACTCTTCTCTCATCTCTTTGTCTTAACTTCTCTGATTTCTTTGAAGTCTTAGCAAACATTCCACTTTCTTGAAGGAGCCTTAACCATTAGTCTGAGATTGTTCCTAATTTATTCCATATATATCCTGTTTGTATCCAATTGTTTGCATATTACTTCTTTCATGAAATTAGGAATTTCTAGTAAGAAACAACTGAGAGCACAGTGTTTGTTTTCTTTTCCTTGTATCCCCAGTGCATAATAGATGCTTAATGTTGGTTGATTAATAGACATTGACCCAACTATATCAACGGGTGCTATATTAAAAGGGAAAAAAAACCAAAGGAGAAAATACCATTTCAGGAGCTGGAAAAACATTTTTAATTATTCCTAAACTTTTTCTCCACAAGCCCTTATACAAAATTACTTAAATTACTTTACATGAACAGTTTGTGGTTAATTATTGTATTCCAGGTAAGAATAATAAGTAAGAGGACATGTGTATGATTAGGCCATATCATGTTATCAATTCTTATTAAGGATTGAAAGAAGTGAAAAAAGGGGGGAAATCTAAATATGTATAATCTTGGTGCTAAAATTCATTAATTAAATTAAATTAAATTAATTAAATTAAATAATAAATTAAATTAAATAAATTAAATTAAATTAAAATATTCCTTGTTCTCCAGCACATCTACAAATCCATGATCTAAATTAATGACCACATATTATCTCATTTTGTGTGGTTCTTGCCTTTTTTTCTTTTTAGAAATCTTTGAGTGAGGAACCATCTGACATTCTCAATGCCTTCCTCTGGTCATTTTGATACTGTTTTGGTTGTTTATGTTTTTTGCAAGACAATGGGGTTAAGTGACTTGCCCAAGGTCATACAGCTTGGTAATTATTAAATGTCTGAGGCCAGATTTGAACTCAGGTCCTCCTGACTCTAGGGCTGGTACTCTATCCTCTTCACCACCTAGCTGTCCCCCGATATTATTTTGACCAAGGACAATAGTCAAGTTTTTAAGATTATAGATTCATAGGCCCATGGTACAGAAATGAAATCTACTCCTTATTAGTTCATTCTAAAGATGAGGAAACTTGGATCTGGAAAATGGAAGTTTTTTGTTGTTGCTGTTTTACTATCACACAAGTTAGTAAATGACAGTCAAGATTCTAATCCAAGATTTTTGACTCCAAATATTCTTTTCACTGTACCATGCAATTATTGTTTTCCCACAGTTCCTACATGAAACACCCATGCCCTTTTTCTTGTTTAACCTGTTCTTCATGCTATCTTTTTTTACCCCTCCTCTTGTGAATAATTCATCACTCATCACTATGAATAATGAAACTTGTTCAATTTCCTATTACATTGCTATTTACATAAAAGGAAGATAAAATGTGTTGTTTCAATATTGTCTCATAATAGATCATGTATACAAATAACTGACTGACATTCCTTAATAAAAACAGAGCTAATATATATCTGTTTCTTAGTCAGTTTTCAAAATATTGATCTCCTTTAATAAAACTTTGTGTAGTAACTACAAGTAATGAAGTCTTCGAATTCAATTGCTCCCATCTGGTTTACTAGATGCCCTGTCTTTTTCTCATATGGCATATTTTAAATTTTGAAGGTTTTCCCACATAATTCTCTGCCTGTTTCCACCATATGTTAAGTAGTAATAGTCAAGGAGCAATTTTCTAAGGTTAACAAGTGACCAAATTGTGTACTGTCATTATGAATTAGTATTTACAGTTCATATCTGTTATTAGCACTATAATCTGGGGCAATGAGTATTGCACTAAATTACCTCAAATTATCAAGGTAACAATTTTATGATAATCCACTTCTTAAATTAGACTTATAAAGAGCATGCATTAATAACATAGCAAAAGGACATAATCATTGCAGAAAAATCAGAATACATTGCCATTAGCTGTTAGAATTGAGATAGCATTTCAGCAATCATGAAAGGTAGATCATATTAATAACTGGCATTTCAAAGAATTTCCATCAAAGTCACTAGTATGTCCTTCTATATATTGAAATAATAAATGATAGGATTATTTGAGGGGGAACAAGTTTTCCTTAAAGATAGAAGGAAACACCTGTGTGCATGAGTTGATGTGTATAATTTTTATTGTTTTTCATCGTAAGTTTCCTTTGACTTTTCTTTCCTTCTTCTGAACCCTCTAATACAAATTCTAAAGCACTTTTGGTTTTTCAACCTCCTCCTCAGGATCATGAAAAATTACAACCCAGTCAATGTCTTACTTACTTTACATCTTTCCTTCATTATCCTCATCTCCCTTGATATCCACTGATAATTTATAACACCTCTTTTTGTGAATTAATTCAAGTTGGAAACCCTCTAACTAGGTAATCTTCCAAGGTGCGCTATATGTTCTTTGGGCAAAACTTAAAAAAAAAAAAAATCAAATTGTCTCATGAGTTAAAACTTGCAATATCAAAGAAAAAAGAGAAAGAGCTATCTTTCTCACTGGAGTCTTCCAAAAAATGGAATTTATGGTTCTGATGTTGAGCCAGATATAACTCTGGTGCTGTGACTCTGACTCCAGCAAACATTCTGGGAGAAAATATGTACAACTGTGCTGCATGCTTTCCTCATAGGTGTTTATACATCTAGGAATCTAGATAGAATAGTGACTGACACAACCAAAATAAATTGGTAGATAAAGATTTTATGTCTTCTAAATTTAGCAATATACAATGAGTAGAAACTGATTCATCTCCCCCCCCCATATAATTAATACTCTTAGGAGCAAAACTAATAAGATGATTTAGTTTCACACTGTAAATATTTAGTATGGAATCTTTTCCTTTTAGTTCCAGTTTTGCATTTACTTTAGACATAGTAAATCAATGTTATCAAGAACTGCACAGTAGACAGCAAATTACTGAGAAAATGCATTTATTAACAGTGTAGAAAGTGTCCTACAATCTCCTACTTTTAAAAATTGTAAATATGGAGCTTCTTCTAGTATCCTAAAGATATTATTAAGTGGTGATAACAATAATTATATGCAATACATAAGGTTTTAAAGTTTATGAACTTTAGTTTTTCTTAGTCTACCTTATATTTGCTGAACCTCACAATAACCTGCTGAGATTAAATATTGCACATATGAAGAAGCCTATTTTTCACATGATCGGTTTAAATCATAAAGAAGATAAGTACTGGGGCAGCTAGGTGGTACAGTCAGGAGGACTTGAGTTCAAATCCAGCCTCATACACTTAATAAATTCCTGTGTGACCTTGGGCAAGTCACTTAACCCCATTGCCTTGCAAAAATCAAAAAAACAAAAAGAAAAAGGAAAGAAAACAGAAGTTGAGTATTAAACAACTATCAAATACAAGAGCCAGGAGCCAAGTTTACCTAACTGCAAGTCCATCAATTGATCTACTATGTCTCCTTAGTTCTCAAATACATGTTATTAACTAAGATTATGATGGTATGTTAAAAATAGCATTATTCTTGGCATGCAACAGCCTGAAGTCAAGTCTCATCTCTGATATAAGCCATGTCACCTTGAGCAGGCAAAATTGATTTCCTCATCAAAAAAATGAGTGGAAATAGCATTTGTATTATCTCCATTACAGAATTGTAGTGAGAAATTTATTTTGTTAGTTAGAAAGCATTGGTTAAATAAAAGTAAACAATATATCCTCAGAACTATTTTTAGGAGCCCACAAAATAAGCAAACAGGAAAAAGTAACATGCTGAAAGACATATGAAAGGTTTTTTTGTTTTTAATACCACATATTTATTTCTTATTTTACAAATTGAAATCTATCCCTGTATTGCCAAGAACAAGGATTATTGAGATATTGCATGTTGCTACTATACCTTTAATGGATTGATAGAGTTACTGAAGGACTTTTCCTAGAGATAAAGGAACTTGAATTAGAATGTTAATGAACATTCTAAGCAAGGGTAACTAATATTCTGAGGAAGCCCAGGCTGCTAACACAAATTCTGAGGTGAACTAAGTTTTTTTGTTATGATTTAGGATTGCTTTGGACTTATAGGATCCTTGAGGAAGAAACTTAATCTTATGCTTAAAGCTAGAAAAGAGAAGTCAGAGAAATGAGAGTGAGCAAAACATAAATGAGCAGAAAAAAGAACAAAGATGTGTGGTAGGTGTTTAACAGAAAGGAAACCAGGCTGACCATTAGTGGCAATTGTGATAATTGGTAAGAATTCTGATAGTTCTTTGTTTTTCGTTGTATGAGGTGACTTTAGGTGAGTAACCCCATGAAACAGTTTTTATGTATCATAAAAGCATAAGCTTGTATTTTTTATTATATGATATTGTTATTATATTTAGAGGTCTTTATTAATGATATTATCTCAAATAATAATTCGGGGGGTTGAGATTGAAAATGGAAACTCACCTATTTGATGAGCTGTCCCAGATCTTACTATGAAGTTGAAACTAAGTCAATTAGTGAGAATTTTCTACCTTGGAAATTAATGAGAATAGTCCAGAGCAAAGAAATAACAAGTGGATAAGGTGAAGATAAAGTGTCAGTGGTATATGGTATGAGTGATTGTGCTTGTCCCTAAGAGAACCTGAGGTATCCTGCATCACATACATATATGTACTCACAAACTGCTAGACATATTTTAAATACCATAAAATTTTACCCCTGGAACACTTTAAAAATATTATTTTCTTTGTCTTTCTGGCCACCATACATCCCACCTGATTGAAATCTATCATATAAAAAGAAAAATAGAGGAAAAATAATTTATACAGTGTGATATTGATAGATAGATGCAGCTATAGATATCTTTCTTGTTAAGACTTCTGCCACTCTTTATTCTTTATTTTTTTTTTAGGTTTTTGCAAGGCAATGGGGTTAAGTGGCTTCCCCAAGGCCACACATCTAGGTAATTATTAAGTGTCTGAGGCCAGATTTGAACTCAGGGAACATCGCTCTATCCACTGCGCCACCTAGCCTCCTCCACTCTTTATTCTTAAAAAGGTATGTTTCCTTTTGTGTTTTCTAAGACTATCACTGTTGTTTTGCTTTCTTTTTTTCAACTCTTTAGATTTCTTTCAGAATTTCAGAAAAAAAATTATTGAATCAAATATAAATAGATGAGAAAAAAATAATTCTTTATATTTTATACTGCTATTTCTTGTTGAAACTATAAGGTCTATAACCTAATTATAGGTTTTTCCAACTTATGTGATCTTTGACAAATCATTTTAAGTCTGTCTTCTCCTTTCTCATTTTTAAATTTGGCATGATGGGCTAGGACTCTTGAATTAACTTCTATCCATAATTCTTAAAATCCTAATTATCATGGAGTCTATGGATTTTTTAGAATTTCAAAAATTTATGAAAAATCTAAATTTCAATTTGAGTAAAAATAAAGATGTATTTTTTCCAATCTAAGTTCATGGACTTGCTAAATTCTTTCCATGAATACATTGAGGCTCTGTAATCCCTAGGTAAAGAAATCCTTATTTAAATCAAACCAAGGAAATTTAGGACTAACTTCCAGAAAATTCATGTATCAAAAACACACAGAACACTATCCTCATCCCTATTCCCATGTAGGTCAGGTAATTTTTTTTTAGTATTGTGATAAACCCAAAACTTAATTGATTTGGGAGACTAAAAGCTCAAGCTTTTCATATCACTCCCTGATTTCCTAAGTAATGATGTTTGCCTTGCATTCTCCAAGAAGGCCATGACCTCAATGAAGTGATGAACTGGATTTGAGTGGTAGCAGGGAGGTGCTAAGTTGTCAGTTTTCCTTTATCTCCATAGCTATCTGGGTCCAGTGGTCAAATATGAATCAGGATGAAGGGAGATGATCCTGAATGTGAGACAATCAGGGTTAAATGATTTAACCAAGGTCCCGCAGTTTGTGTCAAGTGCCTGAGACTGGATTTGAACTCTTGTCCTCCTGACTTCAAGGTCAGTGCTCTATCCACTGTGTAACCTACCAAATAGCTTGGTTCATCTTTGTAGAATATCCTTTATTCCTCCCATAAGCTAGATATATCTCCTTTAATATAAATGAATAAGTTTCATGTCTTTTATTTTGTTGCAGTATTCAATGTACCCTTCCAAAAGACTTGAAGGAGGTGGACCCCAGTCTTATTTAGGGAAAATCTCAGGAACCTAAGCAAGTCCTATTAAATGTCAGGATTTAATTATATGCCAATGTAACTAACAAGTCAAAAGAAATTTGGGAAAAAATTAAAAATAATAGGATATAATATTACATTTTAAGCAACTAGTTTTAGCATAAGAAATTAAACTAACTGCAAAGGAACTATCTAGAAGAACGTCATCTAAATGAACATACAAATACATTTTCTTTTGAGTTTTAATGAAAATTAATAAATATGATACACTTTACCTCAAAAAAGAAATAATATTTAAAATTGTTCTAAAATGACAACTGTAATACTAAATATATAAGCAAGAAAGTAACAGAAAAGCAATATCATTAGTATCAATTTTCAAATTTTAAATAGAATCCTGGATAAATATCATTTTTAAATCATTCACTCTAGGGATAGCTGGGTGGCAACGAAATCCTGCCTCAGACACTTAATAATTGCCTAACTGTATGACTTTGGTCAAGTCAATTAACCATATTGTTTTAAATGAATAATTTTTTTAAAAAAATTAAAAATAATTCACTATAATTAAGTTAGATTTCTATCATAGTTCATAAATTCTTCAACATCAGGAAAATAATTAATGTAATCATATTAAAACAAAAAATAATTGAGAGCACACAATATAAATAAATGATAAAAATTGACAGTAAAACATAAAATTTTGGTAAAATTCTTATGTAGCAATGATATTAAAGGATTGTTTTAAAATAGAATTTAAAAGTACATATCTAAAGCCAAAAAATAGCAAGAATACTCCCTTGCCACTACTATTTGATATAGTGGTTAAACTGGAAGTGATAGTAAAAGACAAAAAAGGAAAAGGCATATACATGAACAAAGGAGAGGGAAAATCATTCTTATTTCCTCATGATATGATGATTTATATAGTAAACTCACAGAGAATTAAGGAATTCTTAAGTAGGGTATCACACTTCTTTAGTAAAATAGTATAAAAATAAATCTACAAAAGGTAATAGAATAGGTAGAAAACTTAACCAAAGAATGGACAGAGGTTAACAAAAAACACAAATCCAATCATATCAATTGCATGAAATTAATATAAAACCAAAAAACTTTTACTATCAACACAATATAATGGATTAAAAAAAACCAAAGTAGCACATTTAGAAAACCATTGCTTATATCTATCTTAGATTAATACCTGACAGTCAACAAATATAAGGAACTAACAGAAGTGAACAAGTTGTAGAAACAATTTCCAGTGCTTAAAGTTTATGATCAATTTTTTTAAAAAATGCAAATTATTAGCAATCATATAAAAGATTGTTTCAGATCACTAACAGTAAGAAAAAATTTCCCAGTCAAAATAACTCTGAAGTTTCTACTCATAACCAGGAAATTGACAAAAAAAAATCCTCAAAAGGTAGTAATATTTAATATCAGAATGGTTGTGAAAACAAAAGTATTTTTAATACCTGACTGGTGACTTATGCTAACAATTTACTAAGAAAAATTTCTTATCCTTATCTTTACCCAGAGATCCAACTGCTATTTTTGCACCTAAAAGCTGCCAAAGATAGAATAAAATATGCATAATTAAAAATTGAAAACAACATTTTTGCAGTAACAAATAGCTGGAAATCAAATTTCATCAATTAATGAAAATTAAAGAAACTGTCTAATGGGAATTTAATAAAATAATTCATTTTATATATTGAGAGATAGATATAAATATGATGAATATGAAAAATACAGGTAGATAAGGTAAGATTTAAAGGAATGAATACATAAAAACAATATTATAAGCATACTAGAAGATCAAGAAGTAGTTGACCTGTCAGATCTATGGAAAGGGGAACAGTTTATGATCAAGGAAGAGATACAGAACATCATTCAAAACAAACTAGATAATTTTGATTACATTAAAGTAAAAAGCTTTTCACAGACAAACCACTGTAACCAAGATCAAAAGAAATGTAGTGAAGTAGGAAACAATTTTTTCAACTAGTATTTCTGACAAAAGAATCATTTTTAAAATATACAGAGAACTGAGCCAAATTTTTTAAAAAAGTCATTCTCCAATTGACAAATGGTTAAATGATATACAAAGGCAATTTTCAGCTGAGGAAATCAAAACGAGCCATAGTCATATGAAAAATTGCTCTAAACCATTACTTTTTAGAGAAATGCAAATTAAAACATTTCTGAGATACCACCTCACACCTCTCAGACTGGCCAATATATCTAGAAAGGACAATGATCAATGTTGGAAGGATCATAGGAAATCTGGGACACTAATACATTGCTGTTGTAGCTGTGAACTCATCCAACCTTACTGGAGAGGAATTTGCCCAAAGAGCAACAAAAATATGCATATCCTTTGACCGAGCAATACCAATACTGGGACTATACCCTGAAGAGATTATGAAAAAAGGGTAAAAATGCCACTTGTACAAAAACATTTGTAGCAGCCCTGTTTGTGGTGGCAAAAAAATGGGAAATTAAGTGAATGTTCTTCAGTTGGGGAATGCATTAACAAACTATGGTATAAGTATGTCATGGAACACTATTGTGAAATTAGAAACCAGGAGGGATGGGAATTCAGGGAAATCTGGAATGATTTGCATGAACTGATGCTGAATGAGATGAGCAGAACCAGCAAAACATTGTACACCCTAACAGTAACATGGGGGTGACGATCAAACTTGATTGACTTACTCAGTCCTGCAGAGCAAACAACCGGGGACAGTTTTGGGGCCATCTGCAATGGAGAATACCATCTGTATCTAGCAAAAGAATTATGGACCAAGACCAAAGACAATTACCATCAAATTAGAAAAAAATACTGTTATATTATTAAGTAATTTTACTATCTCATCCTTCATTTTTCCTCCTTAAGCATATGATTTCTCTGTCATCACATCAAACTGACATCAAAGTACAACATGGAACCAATGTAAAGACTAACAGAATGCCTTCTGTGGGGGGTGGGGGTGGGTGGAGGGAAGCAAGAATGGGGGGAAATTGTAAAACTCAAAGTAAATGAAATCTTTCTTAAAATAAGGAATGAATGCAAGGAGAAACAAATGGAATCAAGTAAACTATACATCTAATAACCACAATATGTACAATAATTTAATCAGACATACTAATTAAGTACTTGCTACATTCCAGGAAATATGCTCTGGAGGTACAAAGAGAAAACAGAATCTTTCCATGAAGGGCCTTGCATTCCAGTCTTAACAGCATCAAAAACAATTTGAAATTGGAAGATATATATATATATATATATATATATATATATATATATATATATATATATATAATTATATTGAACATATTTGGAAAGAAGCACTGTATATATTGTAGAACTTGATTGATGTACTAGTTGTTTTTGTTGAATTGCTTTTACCTTTCTTTTTTGAACAACTCTATAATTGGAGAAGTGGAAATAACTATATTGGGAAATAAATATGATGCAAAATCATAAAATATCAATTAATTTCAATGTTTCATTACTCTGACATCTGGTGACTCAATGTGAATTTTTCAGGATAAAAGGCAATATAACTGTTGTCATTATACTCTATTTTTGTGGAAATCATAAGAACTAATCAGAATAATTGAGTTCATTGGTATTGTGCCAAAATACCAAATAGATCAAGTTTTTTAATTATCTGTTTTAAGTTCTGTTCAACAATCATTAATATTTCTTGTGAGAGAAAAATAACATCAGAGTATAATAGGATTCACAATGCCAACTCTCTTTTATTGCTTTTCATTTACTTTAAAAAATGATAGAACTTGTGCTCTTAGACATCCCTATATGGGGGATATGAAATATTAATCAAATCACTTGCCAGGGAGTTAAATCTTATTGCACACACACACACACACACACACACACACACACACAAGTTTTAAATTACCTTTATCTTCTGATCTTGCTATTTTAGTTATGATTAACTTTATGGAGGACTGAGTCTTCATAGAAGGGAGTTGATTTATTGATTTAGTATAGATCTGGCCTTTATAAAGATCACTTGGCATGCTCTTAGAAGCACTTTCCTTAAAATAGCTCACCATTTTCCTAAGGAAAAGAACAAGAGTATAGAGAGAAAATAAATGTCTAGTCTATTCATTTAGGATGAGTCAGAAGTCAACATTTTCCAATAGGAATATTTTATGCTATTTTTATTGGAATAGAAGCAGATGAGAGTCAGAGAAAAATGTTTTATGTGAGAGTTTTATGTATAAATTCCAATACAGGATTGAATTTCAAGATTTATAGACATTTCTTCCTTAGTACCCAAGGAGTAAAATCCTTAAAAACTGAAGAAAAAGTCCTTAATTATCTGATATCACACAAAGATTAGCCTACCAAACCAACCAACAGTTACAAAAATGTGATATATGGGCATGTGTGCCAAGTCAATTTGGGCGAGAGAGGAACCAGCAGAAAGACAGTAAATGTTTAATTCCTCATATAAATTTTTGGAAACAACAACTAGTTTTTCATTTGTGCAATCAATTATGGCACTTATAAATAATTTTCCCCTTCTTGACCATTCGTAGTTCATAACAAAAAATTCTTAATGAATTACAGAAGAGTTCACTTGTTTCTTCTTTAATTTAATTGCATTTGTTTAATAATCACTAATTTACTTTGTTGAGTAGGACAGTATTGTGTGTCTACTCCTAATCTTATTTCCATTTTGCTGATCAAATTAAATTTCTCTTCCCCTGCACTTGTGGAACCAGAATTATATCAGTATACGTCTCTACAACTACACCCACTCTCTGTGTTTTCCCTTCCCCCATCCAGAAAAATTAAGCTCACTAAAAACAAAAATTGTCTTTATTTTTTGCATTTGTAACCCCATCTCTTAACACAGTGACTCTTAACAGAAAGAAGTACTAAATGTTTTCCTTCATTCAGTCAGTCATGTAGAAGGGAGAGAATATCCCTGCACTCAAGGAACTTTACAATTCAGTTAAGGATAAAATAATTTACCTAAATAACCATAATGCAAAATAAGGCATAATGAATACAATAAAAGAAGCAATATACCACAACTGTAAAAGAAGAGATATCATGTAGGGAGAAATTCATGAAATACTTAGTATTTGGTTTAGATCTTGAAGAATGGTTTCAACTTCAATGGGCTCTATGTCCCACTCCTCCCTTTCCCATATACTCTGGTGAAACCATGATAAACTTAAAGACCTTTAGTTTCCCAGACATGGTCTGTATTGTCATAGCCATATACATTCATATAGACCAGCTCTCAAGCCTGGAATGCCTTCCAATGTCATTTCTGTCCGTTGAACTATTTCTCTGTTCTGTGAGGCTCTTTGAATGTAGTCTTAGCTCAGTTACCACTTCTCCTGTATAGCCTTCTCTGAAGAAGAAAAAAGATTAAAACAATCTGTACTTCCTCCATATGTTTTTTTTTTGCAAGACAATGGGGTTAATTACACAGTTAGATAATTATTAAGTGTCTGAGGCTGGATTTGAACTTACATCTTACTGATTTCAGGGTCAGTGTCTTCTTTTGTCCTAAGCTGTCCTTTGCCCACCACATTCCATTCTTTATTTGTTCATATTCCAATCTTGGAGGATGTGAGCTCAAATTTGTCCTTAGACATTTAACACTTACTAGTTGTGTGACCCTGGGAAAGTAACCTAACCCTGATTGCCTCACACCCAGGACCATTTCCAGTTGTCCTGATTCACATCTGACCACTGACCCAGATGGTTCTGGAAGAGAAAGTGTGATGGATGACAGTACAACATCCCTCACTCAATTTCAATTCATGTACTCTTCATGGCATCACCTCCTTGATTTGTAGTTTTCTTTGAGAATGAAGGTCAAAAACAATAATAATAATAATAATATTATATTCCTTTAGGCAGGGGTCACATGTTTTTTTCCTCATTTTATTCCATATGCTTTGCACGTAGCCTACATGTAATATAAATTCGAAGAATAAAAAGGATTATGAAGGGTAGTGATATAAAAGAAATTTGGAATAGAAAGCTTCAGATTAAGAAAGAGTCTGAAATATATATATATATATATATATATATCCCTTAAAATGACAAAATATATTTACTTACTTTACTTTATGACTTGGAGGTCTCTCAGATTCCCCCTAGCCCTAAATCTATGATTCTAAGATACTGTGATCCTAGAGACAGGAAGACTGGTGAAGAAGCTATAGCAATATTCTAGTTGCATTCTATAACAAAATAATTAGAAGTGGAACTAGAATGGGAGGGGACACATAAGATAATTAAAAAGCTAGATTTGACTGATACATTGGTATAGGCAAGTAAGAGCATGATTAAAGTCAATATCAAAATTTCAAACTTGAGTAAGTGAATAAATGGTGTCTCTCACACTCCTTGAAAAGAGAGAAAGAAGAGTAGGATCAGAAAAAGATCTGTTCATATGCCACAGGGCAATAAAAATGTGCATAACTTTTGATCCAGCAATACCACTACTGAAGAGATGATGAAAAAGGGTGAAAATATCACTTGTACAAAATATTCATAGCAGCCCTATTTCTGGTGGCAAAGAATTTGAAATTAAGTAAATGTCCTTTAATTGGGGAATGACTTAGCAATCTGTTATATATATATATATATATATATATATATATATATATATATATATATATATATATATATATATATATATGTATGTATGTATATGTAAGTCATGGAACAGTATTGTTCTATTACAAACCAGGAAGGCTGGGAATTCAGGGAAGCCTGGAGGGATTTACATGAACTGATGCTGAGTGAGATGAGCAGAACCAGAAAAACACTATACACTAAACACCCTAACAGCAACACGGGGGGTGATGATCAAATTTGATTTACTTGCTCATTCCATCAGTGCAACAATCAGGGACAACTTGGGGCTATCTGAAATGGAGAATACCATCTGTATCCAGAGAAACAACTGTGAAGTTTGAACCTTAAATTTAGGGAAAAAATCTTGATATCTTATTGCCTGATCTTGCTATCTCTTATACTTTATGTTTCTTCCTTAAGGATATGATTTCTTTCTCATCACACTCAATTTGGATCAATGTATACCATGGAAACAATGTAAAGGCTGATAAATTGCCTTCTGTGAGGAGTGGGGGGAGGGAAGTAAGATTAGGGCAAAAATTGTAAAACTCAAAATAGATAAAATTTTTATTTAAAAAAAGAAAAAGATCTGTTCAGTTTTAAATATTATTAATAGGAGGTATTATCAAAACATCTAGGTAAAAATGTTGAAGGGATCATTGTAATTTTTGCTTCTTGGGAGAGGACAAGTCAGACCTTGTTTCCTTCTGTCCAGCCTGATCCTAGATTGGTTTTATGTTTGCTTATATGGAAATATGGTGTGTATATATATACATATACAAACATAAATACATGCACATTCAAACATAGATGTACACAGACAACGGTATGTACACAATACATGTATACAAACATGCATGCAAATATACATTATATATATATATATATATATATATATATATATATATATATACACACACATTCTCTAACTACACACACACAAGTTTCAATGCTTGGAAATTAATCACGAAACTAAGAAAATTTGATTTGGATAGAGATGAATTGCCAGTGTCATGCAGATATTTCCCCCTTAGCCATTATAACTTAGAATTTCAGTCTCAGCTTAGAATATTCAGGGCATTGTGTCCCTACTTGCAAGCTCATAACCCTAGCTGTGCTTGTTCTCCAACTCTGCCCATTTCTGAATCCTCTCCCCAATCTTCCCAACTACTTAGGATGTCAGGGTAGTTTAGTGTACTCCCCAGATCTCTGAAAGTTGCTGGGATTAATGCACTGTCAGTATGGGAATTTTATGGTTCCTTTAATAACTTCTAGGCAGCATGATGTAATGGAGAGCCTGACTTTGGAGCTAGCAACATCAGGGTTGTAGTACTGACACATGCAGGCATTGTGACCTGAACAAGTCCCTTAACTAGAGACCCCCTCACAATTCTGGCTAAATGGTAGAGGATCTGTTAACCTTCATGCCAACTAATAAAATCAGAGGTCTGGATGAAAAGGGAAAAAAAATAAACCAAAAACTTGCCTTTTCCTTAGTGAGTCTATTTACACAAGGGGCAGAAAAGACTACCTTACAGGCATTGGATAAAATGTATTGTTATGCATATTTTATTTTCTTGCTGTGGCAAAACCCATTTATTTCTTACAATATCATGAAGATCATAGAACCAGAAGGACTGTCCAGAGGTCACCTGGTCTACTGGTCTACCTCTGCATGTAATAGCAGTATGACTCCATTTGTTCACACAGTTGGAAAGGACAGATTCTCCACTATTCAGTATGGTTAGTAAAACTTTTCTCTTTGTTTTCTCTCTCTCTGACCAGTCACAGTTCGGTCAATTTTGAAAGAAGCACAGTGACCTGGGAAAAAAGAACTAGTCTCTTTAGTACTTAGAAAGAAAAAGAAAAGGCATCAAAAACATAACCATATTGTTTGAAGTGTCTCTTCCTTCCCTCAGTGTCTTGGGTTGTTTAAAGAGGGTGGGGCAGGGGGGAGAAGGGCTTATAGATGAATAAAGTGCAAAAAAAAAAGATAGTTAAAAGTGAACTTTTAGGACACTGTTCTCCTCCTCTCTTTTTTCCCTCCCTGACTTTCTCTCTAATGCGTGTCCCTGATCTTAAGCCAACCTCCACGATCCTAATCAAAGAAATACAAGAATTGGAGTCATATAATTCAGAGGTTTTCTACTCAATCCATGACATTCACATTCCCACAGAGACTTGACAGGAAGTACCAAAGAGCACATTTAAACCCTGTCAGTCATCGAAATCATTCTTTAACACCTCTTTAAGGCCCCAGGTCTGTGAGGTTTACTTTTGCCTCAAACTTAAGTAAAAGCAGATGGGGGATTTTATTTGTTTGGTTTATAAGCTATGTTAATAGACAGCAAATCCTTTCAAATTGACAAGCATTAAACAGTTGCCATTTGTATGTAAGTCATATGAAGCTACACCTCAATATGTTTATGTATTTTTGGAGATACACCCTAATTGCTGATGGAAAGAAGATTAGACACTCATCCCAGTAAAGCAATAAGTATGGATTCTAGTTCTTGGGAGTAAATTCACCCTAAGGGACAAATCTAGGGAGAGGACTTATAGAGATACTGGGAACAGGTACAAGCTCAGAGAAAGAAAAGATGGAGATCCCCAAAATAGAATTTGCAGGTAGAAGTGCTGGGAACAGGATGGAGAATGACTTGAAAATGATCACCTGGAAATAATCCCACCTCCACTAGGATGCAACAATACTGTAAAAGGACACTGATCCTAAGCATCTCTCATGAGAGGGATCCTAATGGATATAAAGAAAAAAAATGATAGCCCACCCTGATTGGATTCAGGAACACAGAAAAGAGGGCAGTCATCCTCTGTCTGAGATCTGATTCAATGGCACCCAAACTCTCTTAAAGTCCTCATCAGAGGGCTTAGGAAGGAGAGAGTGGAGAAGATATAAAGCAGGTCCTCAGAGAAGGCAACAGAACTCTGGGGTAATGGCACAGTACCAGGCAAGAGATTCCATGGGGTTTCATTATAAGACATGAAGTATCTGGAAAGAAGACAAATATTTTCCCTACCCCAAGATAAAGCTCTAGTCAGGAACTGGCTCTCAAGGGTATGCTACAGAGCCAAGATTTTAAAAAAAATTTTTTCTATATTGTTACAGAGGCAATTTAAGGAATGAATTGATAGAAGTGTCAGCAGGATCTCTCTTCTCATAGGGAGCCTGGCTTCTTGATCTCTGCTGCCAAACAATGCAAATTAAGGGCTTCTTCTACAACTTAGGAACCACCATTGAAAGTTAACTATGGGAAAAAGGTCTACCAGCTAATTTCTTCAAATTTCCAGAATCGCCACCAGGAATCTCTCACTAGAGAACAGAAATAATTTTGTTGTGCTAAACACACCACCTGCTTCCATACAGTGTTATCATGGACAGAGTTGAATGAAAATTCCCTATGCTCATCTGTCTAAACTTACAATGAGTAATTTCGCAACCATAAATATTAAATATTTAAAAGATAGAATTCTTATCTGTGATACCAAATTATGTCACACTTTATATGACTTCCCAAAGCAATTATATCTCCTTTCCAATAAAAGGCATTAATATACTATTGATTTAGAAACAAAGTTGACAAACTTATTTTTGCTTAAATTACAAATTTTAAAACTTTTATTTCAAGGCAGTTCTCCATCTGCAGCTGAAGTGCTCAATATGAAAAAGAAAAGCAAATCTTTATGACTTAAAATAAGCTAAAATCTTTCAAATATAAACATACTTTATGATGCTATTCCATTGCTAATCAAATTCAAATGTGCACATGTCAAAAAAAAGGCTGCTATGAAAATGAGTATGTATATCTTATTGCAACATTTATAGCTAGAAAAAAGAGGGTTATTGTCCTTTGGATGATTTAGATAGTTAGATATCTAAATACCAGATTCTATTCCTATTGGAATTATAAATACTTAGAGAATAGCATGTGTGTTTTCTCAAGTGATCAATAAGGTTTCTTGATCTTTACAAAAATAATCTGTAACCACCGTCTTGTTGATTCTTTCCTTTATACACTAATTCACTTAACTAATATTTAAGTTGACAATTGATCTTGTCAAAAAAAGACTGTTGATATATCAAGTCTGTTTTTTTAAAAAACGTTAATGATGTTATGTTTGTTATGATTATCAATTAATATTAATATAATTGTTAGCATATCAGGATATCATATGATTATATAACATAATTCTATGTTAACTAATTTTACAATGTGAGTTCTGATAAGCATATTCTTAAGAAGAATTAACCCATCTTTCTGAGACAAGGTATAAGTAAACATCATTAAGAGGTTGGAATATATGAATCAAAGAAAAAATAAAATGACTGCAAACTGCTCATGGTAGATTTTGTCCTATTACATAAATACATATTTGTTGGAGAAATGAAAATACACATGAAATGGGAGGCAGGAAGAAACAAGGAGAAAGAATGATTGTTTTCAAAAACTATGCTGCTTTTTCACATGAACATATATATGCATAATGTGTGTATATATGTGTATTATATGTATATACTATATAATATATTGTGTACATATACATATATATGTATATATACATATATATATATACACACACACACATATATATATATATCTATATATATATATATATATGTACTCATCTACATATACAGAAATGCAGGTCTTCAAAGTGGACACTATCCATTCACACAAATATATACTACCAACAGAGAGGGTTATATTATAGACACTAGAGATACAAAGGTAAAAATTGGGGTTCCTCCCCTCAAGGAAGAAGCTTTATAGATTAAAGACGCTAGGACTTGGGGAAAAATTAAGAAAATGATGTCATGAGGCAACAGTGGGAAGTTATAAGACTATTGTGAGCATGGAAGATATTTTACACAAGTTTAAGATTATGATTAGACGAACTGCCTGATGATCACACTATAACATTCTAAGACTGCATTTGTACTCAAGATTTACTGATTCCAAGCCCAGTGCTCTAATCATTGCATAAACTATCCACCTCAATTATTAAATTACTGTCTTACTTGATCTTTTAGCTTATACTCCACTTCCTCTAGGGTACCAATTACTCTGTATTGTGAATGACCAAATGTATTTCGGCAGTTTTTCCTCCTCTTTTTAAAGCCCTCTTGAACAGGTTCACAGTTCTCTAAACAAGTATATATTTAATAACATTCATTACATGCATTCCATTACTAGTTCAGGGTCCTTCATGATTCTATCCTAAGCCCTAATTCTAAATATAAATTTCATTCTGTTAATATTTTAATTAGTTATATGTTTTATTATGATAACCTTTCTCTTCTGAAGATCATTCAATAATCAAGGGAGGGGAGGTTGAGGAGAAAAGGAGAGAAATCTATTACCTGTTTCCTTAATATTACCTATGTCCTTAAATACTTTCATAAGTGTTGGAATTCATAAGTGTTGTTCACCAAGTTTATCAAATCTTAGAAGATTGTCATTTATGTGTCATTTACAGATCCACTGAAGACAGGTCAGTGGTCTATGTAAGTTAAATTAGAGTTTGGAGGTTATACATCATCTAGGAGCAGATTTATTGGTGTCATTGCTTGCCAAGAAATGGTTTCTGAATTCCTCTTTGAGATGATGGATGTTGCGATACACAAGATTTCTTCTCCTCAGGCAAGTTTGCATCTTATTATTGTTATTAGTTTTTAATATTCTGGACTTGTGATTTCACTGATGTGAGGAACTTCTGGTGAGAAAGCACTCACTACCTATAGGTTGGCACCTGTTCTTTAAGTTAAAGAATAGACATTTTCTTAGGAGACTGAAAAGTAGCTACCACCCCAGTGTTAGACTGCTAGTATATCTGAAAGGTGGGTTTGAAACCAGGCCTAATTGCTCTGGGGTCACCTGTCTTTACTATGAGCAATCACCAAATTTGCTGAATTCTACATCTGCCCATCTAAAACAAAATTGCCACTGCTTAGAGTTAATAGAAGATGTTGACCTAATATGGCGATAGTGTGGTAAAAATTCAACTTATCGTGGGGTAGCCCTTTACAGATGACCACCATTGCACTGAGTAAACTTGGCCATCTAATGCAGATGCTGTAGATGCTTTTATAGCTGTCAGAGGATCTGGGTTTAAATCATGAGATCATTAAAACAATGGAAGCCCAATATATTAGCAAAACATCTTTATTAAATTTTAATACATATATCTAAATACCAGATGCTATTACTATAGGAATTATAAATACTTAGAGAATAGCATACAAATTTGGGAGCTCACATTTGCAATATTTAAGAGAAGTCTGGGAAGAAAAAGATAAATTCATAGGAAAGACAAGACAATTCCCATCTAAGTAAGTGGCAGCAGGATTCCAGTTGGGAAGACTGTTAGTTAATCCTCCCCCAAAACTAGGTTGGGTTGGTTACTGAATATTTGAAGAGATAAAACCAGAAAACTTATATAAAAGGAGACTGAGGATCAGAAAGAAAAATTATAGAAATTGCCTGGGGAAATGACTGGTTGTCTTTTTTTTTTAATCTGACTCCTCAAAGGCTCAATCCTTTTATAGCAACTACTAGCATTTTCCCACTACGACCTGCCATTACATTCTTCTGCTATATGGTCAATATGGAATTTCCCATCTCCCATGTCTCTTCTGACCTCAAATGAAATACCATGGATTATACACCTCTATCTATCTTTCACAAACCACAAAACCATGCTTGGTGGTATGACATAATTAGAAGACCTCCTCTGATTCCATCAGAAAAAAATGGATAATTCCTGACCATTACTATTAGTAGGGGGAAAGTGAGATTATAAAGTGCAGTTCATGGTCTAGATAATTCATCACAGCAAAACCAGAGGGTAGATTCTTGTCTAGCCAAGAGATCACATAAATTATGTAAATAAGAAGGAAAGGATCTCTTAACATTTTTGCTATTTTCTAGAACTTGATTATTAATTAATTCTCATATTAATTGAAGCTTGCAAATGACTCTGCCGTGAGAGAGTGTTATGGCTGGTGAAGGAATGGCATCCCTGATGACAACAAATGTGTCAGTCTATATGAGGAGTTTTCTTTGTGAATCCAGACATATTAAGAATTAAAGTGAATTGATTATCCAGACCTGTGGTGCTTACTGGGAAATCTTTAGATAGATAAAGGAAAAAATGTAGATAGCATAGAACTCAATGAGAGGGAAAGAATATCCCTCCTCAAGTCAAAGAGGACTAGAGTGTAGTCTGGATGTGTACCCTGGTTGTGTCCCCAAACCCCTCCAATGGAAGAAGAATAAAAATGTTTATATGAATCTTGGGGATGGAAGTAAGAGGAAGGGGCAGTTGTCATCTATAAAAAGGGAAAGGAACAAACAAATGAAAGGAAGACAATATAGCTTTGTAAAAAGACAAACAAACGAACTCAAAACAAGACTACAGAACATAAACATGAAAGACAAGCTTGCAAAAGATGTTAAGGCTCTGAAAGTGAAAAAATATTGTTTTAGATAGAAAAAACAGAAATGGAAAAATAGAAGAGCAGTAGAAGAGACTCAAAAAGGAACAAGATTGGGAGTTAATTATATACCATGAGGCAACACAGATTTTACTAGATTAAAATTGGCAACATTGGTCTCCCTAAAGAATTAAAACTAAAAGACACAAAGAACCTGAATAACAAACCTGAAATGCAAGAAGAATGCCAAGAAATTTTGAGATGCAAAAAAGAAAAAAAGATATTTGAGAACACAAAGATTTATCAACTAGTAGACAATCATAAGGGCAAAAATAATATAGAAATTCCAAGATATAAATTTAATAAATTCAATAATCTCTCTCCAAAGTAACAAGAATTTAAGATGTCAATGGTAAAAGGAGCATTATATTGTGTTTCATTGTATGATTCATTGTATGATTAACCCCAGGAAGTCATGTTCTCTACAGCCATCTGGAAAATGATTCTAAGAGTTCCAAAGTCTGCAAGTACTTTACTTATGGAGGATTAACAGAAAATTGGATAAAAGTTTGTAATAGAAAATGATCATGGTAGCAGAAACTAGGCCTAGACTATCAACTCATACACTATAAAAGGTGAAAATTGGTATATGATTTAGACGTAAAAAGTGATACCATAAACTATTTGGAAAACAAGAAATACTCTGTCAAATCTAAGGAGAATGGAGGAGTTTATGGCCAACCAAAAGATGGAAATATTATAAAATTCAAACTGGATAATTTTGATCACATTAAATTAAAAAGTTTTTGCACAAATTACACCAACACAACCAAGATTAGGAGTCCAGACAGCTGGGAAACAATTTTACAGATAGCACTTCTGATAAAAGAGTCATTTCTAAAATATATAGAGAATTGAGTCAAATTTATAAGAATACAAATCTTTCCCCAATTATTTAATAAATACTTGGTCAAAGGACTTAACAAACAGGGATGTTTTCAGGTGAAGAAATTTATCTAGAGTCATGTGAAAAGTGCTCTAGATCATTATTTATTAAAGAAATTCAAATTAAAATAACTCTGCAATACCACCTCAATATCTATCAGATTGACCAATATGACAAAAAAGGAAAATGATATTGGAGTTATGAAGTGATTCAGTCATTTTGAAGTGTAATTGGAACCATACACAAAAGATAATAAAACTGCATATCCTTTGATTCAATAACATCACTATCAGAGAAAGAACCATATGCATAAAAATATTTGTGCCAATTCTTTTTGTAGTGGTAAAGAACTGGAAATTGATATATATTGATAATTATAGTAAGAGCTAATTGAGAGAGAGACAGAGTGAGAGACAGACAGACAGAGAGAGAGAGAGAGAGAGAGAGTGAATCAGTCTCTGGGAAATGATAAAGTAGTTAACCTCTGACTGGAGGTGCATTTCCCTGGTCCCATACCCAAAGTGTCAGGCAGTCTTGGACATGAGTAATTTCTTACTTGAGAGACAGAGAACATAATTGAGCAATGAGAGTAAGGTAGATACAAGTTTCCTTAACTGGACAACCCAAAGCCAAATGGAGAAGCAATGCAGAGCCTGCTACAATTTTGGCTGCACATAAAGGCAGGGACTAGTGTGCATGTGCTCATCACATAACATGTCCTGACTCAATGTTCAGAGGAAACTGTCATATTCTATCATAGTTCTGGGTTGAAGCCTCTACTTCTAGGAAGTGAAAATAGTCAAACTAACTTCTAGTTAGTTTAAATGATAAAAATTATCTTGATATCAGTAGGATTTTAACATCCTACTAATTATGATTTTCATCAGAGTGTAACCTACTCAATAGAACGGAATATTTCAAATGGGCCTTCGTTTGCAATAGAGCAGAATTCTCAGTGAACATCTAGCTGGAGTAGTAGCAGATCATGAGAAGTAAGTAAGCATAGAATCATGGATTTAGAGGAGTATGGGATGTTTTAGAGTTTTTACCTAGTTTTAGAGTTATTGCCTAGTTCAGTTTCCTCACTTTTCACATATGGAAATTAAGTCCTAAAGAGGAGAATGATTTGCACAATGTCAGTCAGGAAATAAGTGAATGAGTTGTGATTTGAATGCAATTCCCCCTCATACAAGAAGCAACTCGTTTTCTACTGACTCATGACACCTCACCTATCAAAAGACTGAGATTGAGTCAATCAAAAATTCTAGCTGTTGAGGCAGGGAATTAAGCCAATAAATCCAAAAATCACAGAACAAAACCATATAGGAGTTGAGCATGTCTTGGAACAAATTAGTTTGTTTCTTGAGTAACTTAAATCTTTTACAATAGGTCAGTGAAAGACCTTTATAGAAAGTAATGTCTAATAGCAAAGAACATTGGAATCTGGGATGAGGGAGTAGAAAGTGTTTTCCTCCTGAAAGTATTTTTCTCCACAATTATACCAAGAATTTCAAAGACATTACATAGCTACATAGTTCAAGATCTTCCATTCTTTTTCCTTCCTATCTAACATCCTGACTTAAATGTGAATTTTCCTTGTTATCAGAGTATTCTTTTCTCTGTCTTTTTTCCCCTTTAAGGCTCTTCTTTTGATTAATACTTTTTCAAATAATAAGCTAGAGAGATGGTACCTCAGTTCTTTCATTTTCTTTACCAATAGAGAAAAGAACTTGAGTTTAATGTATAGTTTTTAGCTATATAAACATTAAATAACAACTAGCAGTATGATAAACAAGTCAACAAGTAATTATTAAGACCCTGCTATGTTCCACCTAAAGGTCTAAGTACTAAAGATACATCGACAAGGGGAAAAAAGTACATCCTATCCTCAAGAAGCTTACAGTCTCACAGGGACTCCAATAAAATGTAAATAACTATGTATAAGCAATCTAAGTGCAAGATAGTGGGGATCTAATCATCAGAAGGAAAGAAAGGCATCTTGTACTGAGTTATTATTATTATTACCCTCCATACTTTACTTAAACTGGGGTCCTCAGTGAGTTGTTCTATGAGGGTACTTTCAGATCATTTTTTTTGTAGCATTCTCTTAGTGTTCATGAGTTATATTTAACTTTGTTCTCAGCTTCTGTTGATTTTGAATTAGCAAACCTCTAATTCCTTCTTGCAAGCAGTAACTCCCATTTGTAAAAAAAAAACAGTATCCCTTACTTCAGTCTTCCTTTGTTTCTATTCACTGATTAGCCATCAAATGTTGTCTGCTTATTTCTTTTCTATGTTACTATTTCTTTTCTGGCTTTAGTCATAAGCTGCCCACCCAAGGAGGATTTAAGATGCAAATCTGAAGTTGACATTTTGTAAACATTCTCTTAAAGCCAATCCAAAGTTTGTTTGCAAAAGGGCTGAAGAGTTAATAACACCTTTTATTCTCAAGGAAAAGAAATATTTTAGAGAAAAAATTTAAGACTTAAAAACCATTACCAAAAATATTACAAAATTTTGAAAAGAATTTGCATAAAACACTAGCAGTTTGATAAGGTAGAAGTAACTGAAGTCAAATGTTTTAGAAAGCATTCGAAGGATTATCTGAGTAGTGAAGGAGAACTGGATTCAACCTTTTTGAGAATAGACTGGTGCTTTTTTAACTCACAGAAAAGAACAAATGAGAACATGGAAATTATTTTCAAATATTTGGAGGACTGTCCTGGTGAAAAGAATATAGACTGGATCTTCATGGGCTCAGAGGCCACAAAGAAGAGAAATTGGTAACTACTTCAAAGAGGAAAATTTAAACAATGTCAGGCAATATTTAAAAACCCTCAGAATTGGCCAAAGGAAAATGGGCCAGTCTTGGGAGTCATAAGCTTCCTTTTTATTTGAAATCTTCAAGCAAAGATTAGATGATCATTTATTAACTAGGTAGTAGTAATGATTATATTACAAGAAGAGGATGATTATATTACAAGAAGAGTATTGAATAAATTACCAATGAGGTCCCTTCCAGTTCTTCAATTCTGTGAATCTGTGAATAATTGTGTAAGTCTTTCAATGACTTCTATGAAACTTGTGGAAGCAATTTTCTCAGACATTTTCTCAGCCGACTTGTTATGCTATCAATGTCCTAAATTATGATGGAAGCATCTTACAATCATGTTTTTCCTTGATACAAAAGACAGAAAAAAGAGGTTCATTGTCCCACAAAATTGGTAGAATTACAGCGTGCTTACACCTCAACACCAGAATAAACAGAGATATTCACTCTGCTTCTATACAAATGATATGTCATATCTGAGTTCACTAGGAACAGATTGCACTATGTTTAACATTCACACAGTGAATGTGAGTCTTTCAATAGTTACATACTGTCATTCCCATTTTAAGTGGCACTCTACCCTACCCACTTTTTGTAGAACTAAAGATATCACCATCTCCTGTACATATAAGTACAATACAGTGCTTTTTTGTTTGAAAAAGACAAAAAACAACTCAAGCAGTACAATACATTCAGTTTTGGAGATACTTGCTTTATTCTGATGTTTTGACAGGAACAATCTGAGGAAATCAGCTTTTCAATGCATAGGGAATGAATCAGCCTTGTCAGAAAATTATTGTTCTAGACCCTTCATGTCAGACACCCAGTCTGACTTGATGGAGCAGCTCCTTTTATTCATTCTGCTCAGGTTTTCTCTCTTTCCCCCACCGTTGTGCTGCTGCTCTGGCACTATAAGGATAATCAATAGCTGGAAGGACCCAAAATTAAATCATTTAATGGATTTCTAGTTGAGTTGATTTAGGTCACAAGGTTGCCCACTGTTTCTGGCAGCCAACATAGCTTTTATATTCCAGAATTGTCATAACAATACATGTTTCCACTTGGCTGCTATCCTGTGGCATGTCATAGTGGAGAAGGAGGCAGCTTAGTGGCATCACTTTGAAAGGCTTTGCAAGAAGCTGGGGAGAGTCCCAGTCAGACATAAAGGGCATGGAGCTATCACTGATATTGAATGACCATGGAGGAGAATAGTCACTGAATATTGCCTTAATAGTCTTTCTGTAAGGGGCTAGGGCTAGCAATCAAAACAGTACTTAAGTGGCACGGATCCTCTCATTGTAAGGCAGGCAGTGCAAACATCTATGTAAAACAGACAGGCATGACACACTTCATTGCAAACTGTATTACCTGTATGATTGTACAGAGAGTAGATTTCTTGATATGTGTTATATATAGGACTGACCAGACAGAAAATATATCAAATATCATTTTAAGTCTTTACAGAAATCCAAATTCAGGGTTTGCATTAATTTGCAATTCAGACTGGATACATGAGTCATGCTATATTCTTTAAAAGTGAATTATGAGCATATAAAATGGTAAGGAATGATCAATTAACAAGCAGCATTTATTAAACAATTACTATGGCATCAAGCACAGTGCTAAGTGCTGAGGATAAAATGAAAAAAATACCCTATGGAACCTTACATTTTACAAGAGAAATAATATTTACATACAAATATACAGAAAATTGATTCAACATAAATATAAAGGAATGGGTGGGAAAAGAGAAGGGGAGATACCATCTACTTGAAGGATCTAGAAAGACTTCAATTAGGTAGTGGGTTTGAGCTGCACTTTGAAGTAAAGTAAAATTTCTAAGAGACTGGGTCAAAGAAGGAATTTGTTTTTCTATACTTTTTTGTGGATATGTTTTGACCTAGAGATTACAGAGCTTATCTGGGTAGTTCTGTCCCAAGTCCAAGAGTTGATCTCTGACCTATATGCTGAGAGAGACAACAGGGTATTAGGTAAAAAAAAACATTAGCACAGCAAAGAAACAAGTAGTCAGCAACTGATGTTTTTAGTTATGTCTGGGGAAAAAATGTGTGTTCTGATTACACCTTGCATAGAAGACAGGTCACATAGAACTATGGATCCTGTCATACCCTGCTGCTCATGCAAGAGCCTGAGGAGTTCCCTAGGTGACTATATTCAGGTAATAAAGTCAGACTGGAAGTTTTTCTCACCCCTTCAATGAGTTATGGTCTCTTTTCCTACACAGATTATCATAAATTATATATATAATATATATATATATATATATGTATATTATATATATATATATATGTGTGTGTGTGTGTGTGTGTGTGTGTGTGTGTGTATGTAGAGTACCTCTTGTACCCCAAAGACTATCACATAGTAGGTGCTTAATAAATTACACCAGATAAATAAAGTAAAATAGATTGGGATTAGAAAATAGTCTAGATTCAAACTCATTTCAACTAACCAACTTCCACTCTAAGATTTTTCCATCTTCACCCAGAAACTGAGGGGAAATAATTTTATTATTCACTCATTTATCCATCCATCCATCCATCCATTCATTCATTCATTCATTCATTCATTTATCCACCTCAAATAGCTACAGTAATCCAAATCATTCTGTTTTTGAACTGTATGTTTTTAAAAAGAAAATCATTTGAAAGAGGCCATAGAAAATGTCATACAATAATACCCTTTAATACATTGGTCTTCATATTTGACTTGTTTCACATCAATGAACAGCAAAACACACCCAATTAAAGACAACTTTGCGTGATAGGTTTTAATGGCAAGAATTTCAGTTTTATACTAGATCCATAAAATGAAATACAAAGCAGTAATATCACAGCAGAATGACAAATAGGAAAAAAAAAGTAAGACATAACTATGTGAGCTGTGCCCTAGATTTGAAATCTGGGTCTATCTCTAGAGGCATTCTAACAAGTTGCCAGTCACCTGAAATAGGATCGTTCCCCATAACTATTCTGCACAAGAAGGTAAATTTTGTGGAACATTAAGGTCTGCCATTTCCTAAATAATTGAAGTCTTTGGGACAAGGTTATTGTACTGAACCTAATTATAGAATTTTATTACATGTCTTTCCTTGATGGCCAAAAAGAATGCAAGCAAATCCATTTATTTCCTTATCTTTAATGAATTTCAACTGCTATAATAAAGAAAGGAGGATTATCAAAATGGAAATGTTTAATCAGATTAGGTAGCTTTGACAAAAAGTTACACTGCGAAATAAATATACATTTCTAAGTATTATACAAGTAATAATTATTTACTAAGACTGTAAAAGTTCATATGCTACCATTGGAATTTCTCAGTACATACATATTTAGTCTCTGAACCAAAACCCTGATGAATTACTTTCTAGAAAATTATAACTGTGCAAGACCATTAGCAGTCATAGATGTATATTCATTATTCTCAGACATTTTTCTATTGCCTATTTAAAATTACCCCCAAATGATTTACATGACAGAGTGACATTTGACTAATTACACTTCTTCCTTTCTTTTTTATAAATTTTTGTATGGTTTAATTTTTTTCATATCACAAGATCACCAAAATGCTTCCAAAACTTATTTCCTTTATTTCATTAGTTCACTACCTCTTAACTTTGATAATATTCTTTAGAGAAGGCAAATTGGACTAGAAATAGCAGGAATGAAAAGCAGATTGAAAGAGGCTAAACTGAAAATCAAATATAATGTCAGCATGGAGGCAGGATGGCAGGGTGGTAGAGGTTCAGAGGATAGGGGTAGAGGGAAATAGCACAATTGAAGAAGTCTCTTGATTTTCTTGTCCTAATACATATCCATTCCTTTCAATATACAAATTTGTAGAAATTCCCTAGGTCTCCAGTATGCAAGTGAGAGGAAGGGTTTCAGCTAGAACATGGATAGATGAAAGGTAATATAGTCATTGAGAAGGTGTGGTGACATCCCTGGCATATCTGAGTTCCATATTCCATCTCCAACTGGTACTGAAAACTCTTCCAGCATGCAGTAAGTTAAGCATGAAGTCAAAACATCCTGATTCCTTTTCTTTGTTGCACAAAATCTATTCTTTATTTCCTTTTCCCACTATTATATGGTTTGGTCATAGAAGCAGAAGAGTTGAGTTCTAAGACAACTGTAACCACTTCTGCTTCCAACATTCCTTGGCATCTTGGGTTTTTAAATTTGAGTTTCCTCTTTTCTAAAATGAAAAAAAATTAATGTTGTAAACACTGAAAGTTGCAATTATACAATTCTAATTCCAACTATAGTTGATGAACATTGAGATATTGTACATAAACATACACACAGACAGGACAGTTAGCATTAATAAAAAATAAAATAAGGCACCTTCAATGAAACATACACTCAATAATTTGGCTATATTAGATCATCTGATTTTCCTTTATTTTTTAATATATTAAGGTAAGTTAAATAAATAAATACTTAATAAGTTCATATTATGTGCCAGATATCTGGGTTAAGTGCTAGGGTCAGTGCTTTCAAGTCTCTGCTTTCAAGAACTTCATAATGTAATATGTAATCATTATTAATTTATGAAAATATAAAAAGTTAAAAATTACAGAGGATTAAGTTTCTTTTTTAAAAACTACTACTAAGATCCTACTTTTTGAAAGATTTAATCTCATTTTTGGAAGATTTAATCTTCTTTTTGGAGGGGGGTATGTAAACATATACATATATATATATACATATATATATATATATATATATATACATATATATAATTTTAGAAGAAAACCATCACATTGGGGAGGTGATGCCATGACAAGCACATGAATTGGATTTTAGTGAGGGGGTACTGTGCTAAGTTACCAGCCTCTCTATCTTCCCCAGAGTCATCTGGGTCCAGTGGCCAGATATGAATCAGGATGACTGGAGATGACCCTGGATGTGAGCCAATCAGGGTTAAATACATTTAGTAAGGATTTAAATTCCTGTCCTCTTAGTTCTAAGGCCAGCCTTCTATCCATGGTGTCATTAATGGCACCATGGATAGAGTACAATTCCTGGAGTCAGGAGACCTGAGTTCAAAATCAGCCTCAGACACTTAATAATTACCTAGCTGTGTGACCTTGGGCAAGTCACTTCATCCCATTTCTTTGCCAAAAACAATGTTACATCCTTAGAGAGGAAGGTCAATTCAAGTTATTAAATGACCAACTCTGTCTTAGGAAACATCATTTACATACATAACTGTGTGTGTGTGTATATATATATATATATATATATATATATATATATATATGCAATTGTATAAACTTATATGTGTGCATGCATATGTGTATGAGTACAAATATTTTATGTATATTTGTATATAGATATGTAGATATGTATATATAATGTGTATTTGTGTGTTCAAATATATTTATGTGTATATTTTGATTTTTTCCATCCAAAGATTGCATATATATATATATATATGTGTGTGTGTGTGTGTGTGTGTGTGTATTCATATTATATGTATGCATATATAAGTATACACATTGACAATTATAGTCAAGGGAATGTATGATAAGCTCATCAGTTTCATATTTTACTTAATTCTTCTGATGGGAGTAGTAGAGTTAAGCTTGCCTGCTATGTGTTATTTTAGTTGTTTCTATGTGTTGTGGAATTCTGTAAAAAGTAAGAAAGTGGAACTGAGTCTGCAGAAGGATCACTGTCATAGTCCAATTAACTTTCTAAATAATTATAACCTCTCTGGGGAGATGCTCTTCATTATGTCCTATTCAGAATGTGATAATAACCCCATCCCTCCTCACCATTCATACTCATTAATCATAAAACTTACCAACTTGATGAGAGGCCAATTGACTATTTTGGCTGATTACTTTCCTGCAGTACATATACATAATAAAGCAAACACTTTTATTCTCCAGTTAAATATGATTTCCTTGTTAAGATATATATATATATATATATATATATATATATATATATATATATTATAACTTTATTCTGAACAACACAGGCTGAATAAATCTGTACTCAGGAAAAGTCTTGAAATTAATAACTGTCCCAAATGCATTAAAAACAACTCAACATCCTCCTTTCTCATAAAATTGCTACTCCATCATCTTCTCAGATTGGTCTTCTGAATAACAATACAGTAACCCAAACAAGGCAGAAGGTCATTAGTAGATAGAAGTACAATAATTGCAAATTCAATTTCATTTACAATGCTTTTTTAAAAAGCTTGAGCATGTGTTTTATTAAAAATGTGCATATATTTGGGCTTATCCAGAAGGGTTATTATCATTTTTTTCAGCTTCAAAGACATTAACACACCATGAATGAAGATTGACCTTTTGCCCCATCCCAATTTGCTCATCTGCACACCAGGACAGTAAGTCAATTGTCCAAGTCCCCTGATGGGAACAGTAGACTTCAGCTTGTCTACTATGTGTTATTTAGACGATGTGCTGTGGAGTTCTGTGGGGAAAAAAACAGGAAAGTGGAATTGAGTCTGCAGAAGGATCACTGTCATACCACAACCGACTTTGTAAATAATGACAGCTTCCCTGGGGAGCTTTGTTACCACTGAATATACATTTTAAATTCTCTGGACTTTTCTTGCCTACAAGTTTTTAACCTGAACCATAAATCTTGTTCAATTGCTCAGAACATTGTGGTTTATCATTGCATTACTATTCCTATGTCTCTCCACTTTGTTTAATTTGAAAAGTGTATTTCCATTTCCTGGGCAATAAAAAAGAAGAATCAGAAGTCCTCATTATGTAACTGCTGTGGGTCCACCACATGTGAAGAGCATACCTGTAACAAGAAATTTTTTGTTGTAAGGTCAAAAGTTTAAATAGAATATGCAGTTTAAGAGGTGAAGAGTGAGATAGAGTGACCCTACATAAAGTTACCATATTATGGGAAACAGAAGAGGGGCTCATTTCTGGTGACCATCCAAGAGCCTCCTTTTGAACTAATTATTCTTATTAATGGAGTGTTACACATTATTGTTGCTATGGCTTTGATGAAATGAAACTGCCAAGTTTGGAGAAGCTCAAACTGAAAGTACAACTGTATCAGCAAGAGAACTGAGTTAGAGAAGAGTACCAGGATAAAGTAGCAGGATAAAATTTGCATTGGTCTAATAGTATGGGAGCCTACCAGCAGTCTTTCATAAATCCCAAGAGTCATGCACTGAAGTTTCATATGATCAGACTACAGTTTTTGATTCAATTATTTCTTTTCTAATATAGCAAGTTTCCATTATTAGGGAATATTCCAGTAACAAAATTCCGTTTAAAAAATGAAGAGGAAATCCTGGAAACTGCAAACTTACCTTCAGATAATACTTTAAAAGCCAAGAAATAACTGGAGAATACTTAAATGTCTGCGGTAAAATGAATTCTGATACCAAGGAGAAAAAAAGCAAAACACCTGTCACAGGACAGGAAGAAAATAGGATCCAAAGCGATCCCTAGTTACCTATGAAATGGGGAAACTTGCCAAGTAAAAGACAGTCATAGAGGATTGGGTTGTTGCAATGTATCACATAGAAGATATTCAGGTTTGTTTTTGTTTTTATTTTATTTTGTTTCTTAAAATCTGCCCTTTGCGATCTGAAGGACTTTTTATAAGTTGTTCCAGGTATAATTTGCTCTGAATGTTCACCTACTTTAAGCTATGAAAATAAATGAATAAAAATAAATTCCCAAGATAATGACAATATCTTGTTTGGATATAAAAGGGAAAAGTATAATTGAAGTATAATACTGAAGTGTTTACTCAGCTTTGTAAATTTTCATATTTAACTAAGTTAATATATAATAAAACTAATCAGTGTGACAAGAATACTTCAATAGTCTAAGCATAGTTATAACTGTGGATATGTCTAGGAAATGCTACAGTATATTGTAGTGAGAAAATTCTGGATTTGGAAATAGAGGATCTCAGCCCCAAAGCTATCATTGCTATTTACTCACTAGGACACTGTGATCAAATAACTTTTTTTTCTAAGCCTCAGTTTCTTCACATATTCTGAAAGGACTGTATTGGATGTCCTCTAAGGTCCCTTGTTTCAACTCCTCATAACACCTTTAATATTTTATATTAAAAATATAAACAAAAAACTCATTTCTAAATTTTTCTATCAAAAATACACAAAAAAATCAAGTTATATCAATCTTGCATGAATTAGACTATATCTAAGAATCAGGAAAAATATATGGATACCTATATCTGTTTTCATAATTATGGTAATATTGTTATACATCCATGTGTATATATGCATTTATATACACATTCATGTGTGCATGAATGAATGAATAAAATATTAAGTATTTATTATGTGAACACACTCTGCTAAGTGATGGGAATTGAAATAGAAAAGCAAAGACAGCTCTCACCTTTGATAAACTCCCATTCTCATAAGGAAGAAAACAAATAAAAATGGTTTTTAAGTTGAAAAGACCCTATAGTCCTTAAGGTTCAAAGACAAAGAACATAGCTGCTATCCTCTATCAAAATTTCACTGTTAAAATCTTGATCACAAAATTTTGTTGTTGAGAAATTTGATTGTGTTGAGGACCCCATTGATAGGACATTTCTGAGGCTTTATAAACTATAATTTTGGTTGCCAAGAATCAGGAAATTAGAACACCTGTCCAAGCAGATTTCAAGAAATATCTCTGCAGGAATTCTTTCCTTAGTTGATAGCTAAATGGAGATATGCTTAAAGGAGAATAGGTGTTCAATATGGTACTGTCACTCCCAGGACTCTTGAGTTTATTTGTAGTCATTAAGAGGCATTTCTTTTTTATTTAGGTTTTTGCAAGGCAATGGGGTTAAATGACTTGCCCAAGGTCACACATTTAGGTAATTATTAAGTCTCTGAGGTCATATTTGAACTCAGGTCCTCCTGACTCCAGGGCCATTGCTTTATGCACTGTACCACTTGACTGCCTGTGAAGAGGCATTACCAAGCCTGTGCATTCTACCTGCTTGAGAGACCTGTGGTCTAATGTCACCTTCCTAACATAAAAGTCTATAGAGAAGCTATATAATAACTCACAAATATTCAATTGACTCAGTTATATAATTTGCAAATATTCAAATGGTTCCATTATCTACCCATCTTGTATGACTACTGAACAAACCATCCCATAAATTCTCTAATGGTTACATTAGGGAAATGTTATAAACAAAGTGAAATAATGTGGTATTGATTTTCTAAATAATACTGAGGCAAGGGGCGGCTAGGTGGCATAGTGTATAAAGCACTGGCCTTGGAGTCAGGAGTACCTGGGTTCAAATCCGGGCTCAGACACTCAATAATTACCTAGCTGTGTGGCCTTGGGCAAGCAACTTAACCCTGTTTGCCTTGCAAAAACAAACTAAAAAAAAATAATACTGAGGCAGGGTGAATTTTAACAGAAAGAAAACCAAAGATCATTGTGGATAGTGTTTGACAGCTTTAAGAAAGTAAGAAATGGAAAATGATTAATAATAATCATATAAAAATGTTCCAAATCATTATTGTTTAGAGTAATGCAAATTAAAACAACTATGAGGTATCACGTCACACCTGGAAGATGAGAAAAAAGGGAAATGGTCAATATTGGAGATGTTTTGGGAGGATTGGGACATTGATGCATTGCTGTGAATGGATCCAACCATTCTGGAGACCAATATGGAACTATGCCCAAAGAGCAATAAAAATTTTCATTCTCTTTGACCCATCAATTCCAATTTTAGGACCATATCCAGAAAACATCATATAAATGGGAAAAGTCCCACATATTACAAAATATTCATAACAACTCATTGGAAACTGAGGTTATACCCATTGATTGGGAAATGACCAAACAAGTTCTGGTACATGAATATTATGGAATACTATTGTTCTATAAGAAACCATAAATGGTCAGACACTAAAGAAGCATGAAATGACATATAGGATCTGATGCTGAGGGAAGGGAGTAGAACCAAGAGTATAATATACACATTAACAACAACATTGAACAACCTTGTTGGAAGCAGCATCTCTTAGCTGATCAGAGAGCTAAGACACCTGTATTAGACCAGCTATGGGCCATGTTGTTACCATCCAGAAGAAGAAAACCAAAACATTATCTTTTATGTATCTCTTTCCTTTAATCCTAATATCGCATATTGAAAATGACTACTCTTTAAACATGTTTATCAAAAATATGTATGTACAATGTTAAGCTGACTGTTGCTGAGGGAGCAGGGGGTGGAAAGGGAGTGAGGAAGGAAATTTCACAACTTAAAAATATAGTCATGGATGAATGTTGAAAAAATTTTCATTACATGTATTTGGGATAATAAAATATCAATAAAAAAGAAAATCAATGAGAGGAAAGAGATGATAAAAACTGGTGTTAAAAAATGATTGGAGGATTGGAGGGAGGAAGACAGGATTCCTATGGCATAAATTAATAATTATGAGCTTAGCTGAAATAGAGTTTTGTGCTCTGAGGTTAGAAAAAGATCATTGGATCAATCAATCAAATATTAAACACTATATAATATATATATATATATATATATATTTATATATATACTCTACTAGATATAGGGAATGAAAGAAACCATTTCTGCTTACAAGGAGCTTACATTTTAGCCAGAAAGAGAAATACATAAAAACCCTGCCAAAAAATACACACACACACACACACACACACACACACACACACACACACACACACACATATTTATTTATTTATTTATTTGTTTGTTTGTTTGTTTGTTTGTTTGTTTGAATTAAGTGAATGAATACAAAAATACTTAAATGAAAGGTAGTCTGGGAGGGATGACATTAATATACTTAGAGGTAAAATAGTAAGGAAAAGTTTTATGTTAATGATGTTGCTTGAGATAGGTCTTAAGAGATGAACTTTGAGGCAAGGAAGAAGTGAGTAGAAGGCTTAGTGCAGAAGTGCAGAGAGGGAAATGGAAGTATCATATGTGAAGGACAGAGAAAAGATAAGTTAGAATTTAGACTAGGTTACAGAGTATGGGAGGAGGAGAAATGTCCCACGAAACTGGAAAACAGATTAATTCCAGGTTACATAGGAACTGGTATATAGAAGAGTTGATAGTTTATCCTGAAAACACTAAAAGAGTCACCCAGGATTTGATTGAGTAGGAGAATAGCATGGTCAAATCTGTACTTAAATAAAATTGCTTTATCAGCCATATATAGGATAGAGTTAGGGAACAACTTGATGAAGAGGACCCAATCATTCAAATTTTCAAATCAAACTCATCATTTATTGTGCTATGTGCTAGAATTATATTAAGCTTTTATTGATACATTGAAATGTAAAATATCTCCCAGAGAAAGAAAACATGCAAAAAAATCAAATATAAATTATAAATAAGTTTCATTTGTATGTATATATGTACATATATATATATATATGTGAGAGAGAGAGAGAGAGAGAGAGAGAGAGAGAGAGAGAGAGATTGAAAAGAGAAAGAAAAATACACGAAGGATAAGGAAATTTCAGAAAAATTTTTGTAGAAAGGCATATTTTGTTTCTGACTTAGACAAAAAAATCAATGAATAAACAGACAGAATTGAGAAGGAAATTGCCAGTCAAGAAAGACAGCACATGTTTGAAGAGCAAAGTCATTGTAATATATAAGGCTGGAAAGGTAGAAAGGGACAAAATGGAAAGACCTTAGGCATTAAAAGACAAAAAGAGCATATCATACTTGATTCTGGAGGCAATAAGTTTTTATTGGAGTTCATTGAGTAAATAATTATATATTCACATGGACAAGTACTTTAGAAAGATCCATTTGACAGATGAAAAGAGAATGACTGAAGGTGGGAGAGACCTGAGACAGTACAGCAACTTGAAAGCTATTGTAAAAGTGCATGAGTGAAGTAATGAGAATCTGTACAAAAATGGTGTCACTGTCAGACAAGACAAGGCAAATACGAGAGAAGTTACAAATGGAGAATCAATATAATTGAGAAAGAGATTGAAAATGGTACAGAAGTGAGAGAGATGACATCAAGGATGACATCTAAGTTATAAACCTAAGGGATTAGGTATCCTGAATTGTGATAGAAAAATTAGAGGGGAGGTCTTGTAGAAACTTTTGAGAAAACAAGTTCAGTTTTGGACAAGTTAAAACCCCAAGTGGTATCATGAAGAGTTAAACATGACTGAAATAACTGAATAACAACAAAAAATAAAAATTGTATAGATTCAGCTAGGTGGCACAGTGGAAAAAAAGTCTGGGCTTGAAAGCCAGGAAGATTTATCTTCCTGAGCTCAAAAACTACCTCAGATACTCAATAGCTATGTGTTCTTCAAAAAGTCATTTAATCCTCTTTTTCTCAGTTTCCTACTCTCTAAAATAAACTGAAGTAAGGAAGATCAGATCTTTAAAATGAGCTGGAGAGGAAATGGCAAAGATTACAGTATCTTTATCCAAAAAATACTCCCCCCTCAAAATATCACAAAGATCAAGGTATGATTGAAATGATTACATAACATACTGATTATTCTCAAATAGATGCAGACCTCAGCTTTCTCCCTATTTCTAGTGTCAGCTTCTTTGATATTTCAATCCAGATGTACTATAACCATTTTAAAATTAACTTGTCCAAAACTGAACTTCTTTTCTCACAAGTTTCTGCAAGACCTCCCCTCCTATTTGTTGGGGGGGTGGTTCAATAAAGTATGAGACAAGGTTCTAAACTGAGAAGGTTGTGACAGGGAAAGCCATGAAAGTTTGAGGAAGAATGAAAAGATTTGGAAAAACCACTATTAGAGATCTGTAAAAGGATTGCCTTGTCACATTGAGGGCCTAATTAAAGATATAGAACATAAATTTGTAGTGGAACCAAAGAGCATGGTTTTGAATTTTGTCCAATTTTACTCAAGAGCACCACAAATAGGAATTAGGGAAGTGGCTTGCCTTCCCCAGAAGTCCAGGGTTTGAAGGGGGTAAGATATTTGATATAATACGATAAGGGCAAAGACTTGAGAAAAGATTATATAGTTGAACGTATTTACCAGGGGTAGAGATATGAGGGGGCAATATTTATCTCCAGCAAGGGTAAAACAAAGAGGATGTAGGCAGAGCAAACTTGATGAGCGAGAAATAACTGAGTAGTGGTGTGACTAGACATATGGTAGGGCTATGATTATCAGACAGAAAAATGGAATGACCAAAGTTGAAGGTAATTCTAAGTTCATGACCATAATAGTGAAATATAATGTGAATTAGGACAAGGTGAAAAGTAGGACTATCTCTGTTTGTAACTGATATGGGGTGAAGGAATACGTGATAGAATATGAACCAGTTAAGGAAATAGAAGTTAGAAGTATTTGAGAGAGTAACAATATCTATATTTTTCTACTTTTATAAAGGTAAAAAGAAAAACTGTTTGCCAGGCATTCAATTTATCGAGGAAAGGAGAGTAACCTGGAGTTTGCTAGATAGCAGTTATCAGAGTCTTGCTTGCATGATAAACTTGGATTTCACAGATCTCAAAGAAAGAGAAGCTACTGTGTGATAATGCGAAGAAGTCTATAGAAATAGCAGTGGAGAAAAAGGAGTATTCCAATTTTTAACCATAAGCAATGAGTCGAAAATGCAATTAGTGCTAGGAACAATAGCCAAGGAAGGTGTGTCCAGAAGAAGTCAAGTCTTAGTACAAAAAGTTAGAACAAGTGACAAAGAAAAAGTTTTGGGATTAGAATAAGATAATTACCTATTGATCAGACACTCCAGGGAGCTTGTATTTTAAGTGGGACACTGCAAGAAGGGAAATTAGAATTTAAGGGAATGGGAATAAGTAAGCAGCAGAAATGAACAGTGAATAAAATTTGTAAAATAACAACCAGGGGTTCAGGGTCATGACCCTTTCCATAAAGTCCTATGTTGCTGAGAGTTTTTCTCTTTCCTCTCATTATGTTGGTGGCACAACTTAGCCTTCCAGCTGGTCTTCAAAGTAGAGATATTTAATGAGACTGACAGTTACATACAATAATCAGATGGTTGAGGAATTCACCTAATAACTAATGACAGAACCTGAAAGGACATGAGAGGACCCATAAACTAAGCTTGCTAAATTACTTTCAGAGGTTTTTCTCATCTCTGAAATGAATCTGATGGGATGCATTTATGCATGAAATTCAATACTCATGGAAGCAACTGTACTAAAATGTCCCACCCTGAAGTAGGGAATAGGGGCAGAAGGCAAAAGCAAAGATCCCTCATTGACTGTTCATAACATATGTTCTCCTCCTGTGGTGCTATGTGAAACTCACTCAGCCAGACGGCTTCACATTTTCCAAAGTGGCACTGATGAGGCCACCTTTGAAACTGCAGGGTAACCTGGAGGGGAAATATTACAGGCAGCAATTTGCATCAGCACTCAAAAACCTGCAAAAAGTGCAAACATCACCTTTCTTTTCATTATTTTTAGATGCAAGTGAATCAAAGACCAAAAGTGCATGATTAATATGGAAACCTTTTGGTGACAGTGCATTTCTTATAAATTGCTCTGATGATGTCCCAAGGGTGTCACCTTTTTATTGAAGAGCAATTTTCCTCTAGGAGACCAGCAAACTGAACAGTTTCATGGACTGTAAAGGAACACTGAATAATATAAGAAGAAGTCCCCCCTAGAGCATTATTTGAAATCTGCTATGTAGCACAATTTTCTTGAAATAAGAGACTGAAACAACTTCATTTGGATGTGCCCTATTCCTTCCACCTCTAGCAATTTGAAAAACAAAAAACAAAAAAAAATCCTCAAGAAGTGTTAAATAAACAATTCCAACTCCATAGCCTGGAAGGCTCTTGGGTTCAAGATGTTCAGTCACTCAATTATAATTCTTTGCACCCCAATGGCATCTTTGGTCCAAGGGTCTCAGAGTAGTATTTATAAGGATGGATTAGCCTCTACAACAGTTTGTGAATCTATCCACATTTCAGAAATGAAAACATGAAGCTTCAGGGAGATTTAGCAGTATCATGCTCCACTGCCTCTCAAGATAGTTGTGGAGGGAAAATAAATCCCAGGACTTTTACCTGCCTGTGCCTAGCTTAAAACCCAATTCCACATTTTTTGCCATCATTTAGAATCAGGGTTTCAACATGCCCTCTTGTGGAAGGGATTTGTGGCCTCAAAGACAAAAATAAAAACAAACAAACAAAAAAGTATTAGTGTGTTTTGAGGGAGTTGAAGACAGATGATGGCACATAATGTTTGTTTTTCAATAAGCAAAAATCAGTCCACCTCTACTTTGTGAGCAATTCACCCTTTTTTTATTAGAAGTCCTGCTAGAATCTAAATTATGAAGAAATCCCAAAGAAGGGGGCTTCATGTTTGTAACATACAGTAATGTTTAATCCATTACTTATCAGCAAGCACAATGGAGCAGTGTTAAGATGCTGGTAATGAACTACCTTGATGATAACAATAATGGCAATGTTGACAATGACAATTCCCTCAGAATCCACAAAGCTAGGATAGGTTCATTTTCAATAATTCAACAAATATTCCAGATAAGAGTTCACTGGTAACATCTCAAGTTCTTCATAGTTCTTATAGGTCATCTTAGTATCCTATTGCACCTTAATCATTTTTGCCATGTGCATTGTATTTTGAAAACCATCTATTTGATAAAGAAGAAAAAACAAGAGGAAAAATTATAGTTGAGTACTGTGTTCTGCCATCAATTTTTTATTACCATTCTCTCATTTACTCCCAGCAGTGAGCTGATCTTTTATTTTTTCTGGTTTCTACAACACAAATAATTTGTGTAAGACATGATATTCTCAATATGTCTGCTTTCTCAATGATGTCAATCATCCTATCATCCAAATTGTTAGCATAATGGATGTGGTATTGAAACTGTACCCAAAATAACCAGAGTTGATCAAATTCCACCTGAGATATTTACTGAGTACATGACAATGGAGGGATTCTTTCATTTCTATCAGCTTCAATTTCTTCATATGTAAAGTATGAACAGTAGAAATATTTGTACTATGTAACCCATAAAGCTGTTGTAGGAAATAATGAAATCTCATATTAGAATTTAAATTCTTTGAGGGCAGGGAAACTGTCTTTTATTTAAACTGCATTAGCAATCTCAGTACTTAGCCCCTTTCCTGTCACATAATAAATGCTTGTTGCTATTGCCTTGCCTTGCAGAAACAGGTAGATAAAAATTGCTTTATTTTTGTCTTTGTATCCCTAGCACCAAGCAAAATGCATATACACTAGACTGTAAATAAATTCTAATTCAATGATTGATTCTTCTAAAGAATATAGTATTTTATTAACTGAATCATTCTAAAAACCAGGGTATATTACTGATATTGAAGAAATGAGATTTGCAATTATGATAACTTTAAAATCTTATTAATTTTGATCCCACTTTATTTTCTACAACTCATTTCTAAAATTTCCACCACTAATTTCTAAATTTGATAAACAGATCAAAACTAACATTTATATAGCACTTTAAGGCTTACAAAATGAGTTTCAAATATTACTGTATGTTACCTTCACAACTCTGAGAAGTAGGTGCCATTATTGGCTGAATTTTTGAGGTGAGGAATCTGAGGCTGCTTGAGGTTAAATTGCTTATCCAATTGCTTATCCACACAACTAATAGTATCCACTGCCATAGTTAAATACAAGTAAAATGTTCTACATATTGCACTGGTTTTCTAGATCAGAAGTAGGGAAACTTTTTTTCTGCCAAGGGCCATTTGAATATTTATAAAATATCTTTCAAAGACCACACAATATTTTCAACTTAAAAATTAGCCTGTTGGAGGTGGAGCTAAGATGGCAGCTTGAAGGCAGGATTTCCTTGAAACTCATTCCCACCAAAAATCTCCAAAATCCAGAAAATTCTGACTTTAGAAAAAATTTAGAGGAGCAAAACCCACAGAAAGACAGAGTGATACAATTTCCCAGTCCAAGACAACTTAGAAATTCAGCAGGAAAAGTGTATTTCACCAGACCCAGGGTTGGAAAAAAGCTGCAGCCAAAGTGAAGCCCCAGGATGACCAGGAACACCTTGAAGGCATGGTGAAAGAATTATGGTGCATCAGAGTGTGGGAGCCCTGGCCTCAGAACAGCCCTGCAGTGAGAACCTTCAGCGAGAATCAGGGAAGCCAACCTACAGTTCAAAACTGGTAAGGGAGTAGGGAGAGATTGCAAAAATCTCTGTGCTCTCCTGTTTGCCTACACTCAGATCCAGGTTGCAGTCTGGGCTTCCATACTATGATAGCCAAGCAGGGACCCTCCTCACAGCTCCAGGGCAGAGGGGGAGAACCTGTGGTCATCTACATATCAAAGCACATACAAGAGAGCAAATGACCTTGAAGGAATAAAGGTCCCAGTGGAGTGTCCCAAAAACCTCCCAAAGACTTGGAGAAATGAGTAAACAAAGAAAAAGATGAATATGACCATAGAAAATTACTTTGGTCCCATGGAAGATTCAGAAGATGACAAACTTGAAGCTTCTGTATCCAAAGCATCTCAGAAAAATAGAAAATGGGCTCAGGCTATGGATGAATTCAAAACAGTCTTTGAAAAGCAATTAAAGGAGGTAGAAGAAAAAACTGGGAGTAGAAAAGAAAGCTATGCAGATAAATCATAAAAACCCAACCAGCAGTTTGGTGAAAGAAATACAAAAAATCCTGAAGAAAATAATATGTTAAAAATCAGTTTAGTCCAAGTGGAAAAAGTAAAACAAAAGGAAAATGAGAAGAATGCTGTAAAAAACATAATTGGCCATCTGGAAAAGGAGATAAAAAAGTTCTCTGAAGAAAATAACTCCTTCAAATCCAGAATGGAACTGAAGGAAACTGATGACTTTGCAAGAAATCAGGAATAAATAAAACTCTTCCAAAAGTCAAAAATTATAAAAAAATGTGAAATATCTCATGGGGAATAAATACTGACCTTGAAAACAGATACAGGAGAAAAAATTTAAAAATTATTGTACTACATGATGGTCATGACAAGGAAAAGAGATTAGACTTCATTTTTCAAGAAATAATACAGCAAAATTTCCCTGAGATAATAGAAACAGAGGGTAAAATAGGAATTGAAGGAATTCACTGATCATCTCCTTAAAGATATCCCCAAAGGAAAACTTAAAGGAATATTATAGCCAAATTCCAAAACTCCTAAGTCAAAGAGAAGAAAATACTGAAAGCTGCCAGAAACAAACAATTCAACTACCATGTTTCTATTCAGGATTACACAGGATCTGACAGCATCTACATTAAGGCCTCATAGGTACTGGAATATCATATTCTGGAAAGTAAAATATCCCCCTCTTTCAGGGTAAAAAGATGGATTTTCAATAAAACAGGGGACTTTCAAACTTTCCTATTGAAACAACTAAACTTTAACAAAAAGTTTGATCTTCAAGTACAGGACTCTGGTGAACTATATATGGGATGAATGAGGAAGTTAATGATATTGAACTGTTTTTATTCCTACATGTGAAGAAGATATTGATAACTCATATGAACTATCTCATTTGTTTTTTTATTTTTTTAACTGTCTCTTTTATAAGAACTATTAGAAGGAGTATATATAAACAGGGCACAGGAAGGTGTGGAATATAATTATATAATATGGCGAAAAGATGGAGTAATAGGTGATAAAGGAAAGTACTGGGAGGAAGAGAAAGGAGAGGAAGAAGGGGCTAAGATATTTCACATAAAAGTCAAGAAAAAGCTGTTTCAATTGCTTTGGGAATGAGAGAAGGTGAGAGGGAATGATTCAGCTTTCACATTCTCCTCAGACATGGCTCAGAGAGGAAATAACATGCACACTTAACAGAGTATCGAAATCTATCTTACCCTAGATGAGAAGAAAGTGATGGACTAAGGGGGAATGGTGGGGAAGGAAGGGGGAAATAGATGATAGAAGAGAGGGAAGATTGTGCGAGAGGGTACTCAGATACAACACACTTTTGGACAGGGGCAGGATGAAAGGAGAGCAAGAATAGAATAAATGAGAGTGGGGAGGAATAGAGTGGAGGGAAATCCAGCTTATAATAGCAACTGTGGGAGAAATATTGAAGCAACTTCTCTGATGGACTTATGATAAAGAAGGTAAATCACCCAAGCGACAGAGTCATTGGAATCTTAAGACAGATTCATCTTCTTGGGGGAGGGGGGGGCTACTTATGTTTACCCTTATAGCAAGATTATTGCAATAAAATAAAATAAAATAAAATAAAATAAGTTGAATTAGCCTCTTATATTTAGTTAAATAGTAAATTAATTCACCCCTCTAAAAATTCTAAATTTATCGAATTTTGAGACCCATCTGCGGTTGTATTGGCAGCACCAGATCAAATGATAAGACTTGGGGGCTGGACTTTCTCCTCCCCTGGTCTAGATAAATAGGCACATTTTAATAATAAACTACCACTAACTTAGCAACATAAATACACTTAATATACTTTGCTTAGTTCCCCAATTCTATGATAATTCTATAGTGATTGGAGAAAATTCATATATAAAACATCAACAAATAAATTAATGTACGCAATTTCTAACTGTGATTTATTTAAGGCACATTGTGCTTCTCAGATTTGCTGATGTCACTAAACTATGTGGGATAGAAATAGAAATCTGTAAAGATCTTGACAAGTTAGATTATTGAACTGATAATTTTTTCAAATATATTCATTAGGGATATATGAAAAACATTACACTAGAATACAGCAAATCATTTTTACAAATATTAGGTAGGGTTGAAATAGTTAAGTGACCTTTATTATTGTTATATTAAAAAAAACTAGGAATCTAAGTGGACTGTAAACTATGTATGATTCAGATGTATGATATGTCAAACAAAAAGTTAATGCAAACTTAAGTTGACTGATGAGACATATGTCATTTCATATTATTCTATGAAGCATAGTTTAATCCTTATTTCATGAAATAAGGACATGATGGAAAAGTTTCAAAGGAAGATATTCAGGATAATGGAGTGCTCTAAGTCCAAGTCACATGAGAATCAGTTGGAAGAAATGGGAATTTTTAACCTGGAAGAGATTGAGAAAGTGTGATAGTTGTGTTAAAATATTTGAATGCTAGTCATGAGAAAGGTGAAATTAATAATAATTGAAGGAACTTGAAAAAAATTTGCTTAGTATGAGAAACAATTTCAAAAGAATTTATGTTGCCCAAAAGCAGAATGAGCTGTCTCAAAACATGATAGATTTTCCCTTCTTGGATATCTTCAAGAGAGGCTCAGTGACACATGTCAAATATATTGTAGAGAGGAATCTTATTAGGCATAAGTTAGACTGAACAGTGTCTTAAAATTCTGTGATTCAATAAATGGACTAAGAAAAAATGTGGTCTTTGTAATCCTCAAGCCCATTTTCTACCTTGCTTTCCCTATTTCTTGGGGGAAAGGAAAAAACCTATACAGACCTAAATGTTGCTTTGTGCTTCCATTCTTTTCATGGGTCATTGCAATTGAGAAAAAAAAAACACTAGTAGCAAAGTATCTTTCTTCATTGCTGGCTTATTTCTTTTCCCTTTCTTATTTTCTTTCTGTAAACATTTTTTTAAAAAATTTTGATTTCCAGATTCTCTTCCTACTTTCCCTACCCTCTGAAGAGACAAAAAAATATGACATCAATTATAAGTGTGAAATCATGCAAAACATTTGCATATTACCATTATTGAAGGAAAAAAGGTTAAAAAATAAAGTGAGAAAATTATACTTCAATTTGCACTTAGAATATATCAGTTCTCTCTCTGGAGGTGGACAACATTTTTTTCATCATTTTTCCTTTGGAGTTGCCTTAGTTCGCTTTCTTGCATTGCTCATTTTTTCCTTGATTTTTCCTCCATCACTCTTACTTTTAATCTTACACATTACAGTGGATCATCATTACAGCATTTCTAATACTGTTTACAATGAATTCCCAGTTCTCACTTCACTTTGCAACAATTCTTAAAAATGTTCCCATGATTTTTCTTTTTCTGAGTTCATACTCTTCATTTTATAGCATAGCAATACCTGATCACAATTATAAATCATACATATATCATTCCACAATTGATAACATCCCCACAAATTTCAATTCTTTGCCACCACAAAAAGATATGCTATAATTATTTTGTATATTATTTGTATTTTTCTTTGATCTCTTTAGGAAAAAGACCTAGTGGTTGTCTTGCTGGATTAAAGAATACGCACGTTTTTATAGCCCTTCAGGCATTTTTCCAGACTGTTCTTCAGGACAGTTAGTCCATTTCACCATTCTAGTAACAGTTCATTAATGCAGTTATTTTCTCTCATTCCCTCCAATTGTCATTTCTCATAAGTGTGAGACAGAACCTTAATTAAGTTTTAATTTGTCTTATTCTAATCAGTAGTTATTTAGATCATTTTTAATATGACCATAGATAATTTTTATTTCTTCTTTGGAAACTGCTTATTTATGGACCATCTATCAATTGGGGATGGCTCTTATTTTTTATAAATTTGACTCAGCTTTTTATACATATAGATATGCATATATATATATATATATATTTACATACAAGCAGCCTATATCAGAGAAACTTTTGTGTTTTTGTTATTTGATTAATTGTCTATGGTATCTTTTTACAAAATGTATTTTTCCCCTGATTATTTAGGTCTCTCTTTGCTTTTACTTTGTCTAAAATCATGATGAACATCCCTGTCCTCTCTACTTCAGCTGGAGGACTCTGCTCCAGTCCATTTCATTTCTCTGTGTGCTTGTGTCCCAAATGTTTCTCTTCTAGACAACAAATTGTTGTTTTTCCAATGAGATAGTTCACATTTTCTTCTGTTTTTCATTATTTTGATTTTATTATTTCTTGAAGTTTCATGGTAATTCCTTGCACTTGTTCAGTAATATTTTTTTTAGCAATGTGATATAGGCTTCAACATTATAGCCATGATAAACATGTATAAATATTGATCATGTTGTGAGAGAGGAATCAGATCCAAATGGAAGAAGAAAAAGGCATTGGGGTGAAAAAAATGACAATATATAAGACAAATTTTAAAAATTGAAGATAATAAGTTTTGGTCTTCATTTTAACTTCCACAGTTGCTTCTCTGGAAATGGATGGGTTTTTCCATCACATGTCTTTTAATTGTCTTTGATTATTATTTTGCTGAAATTAACAAGTCCATCAAGGTTGATCACCACCCCATGCTGCTGTCAGTTGCACAATGTTCTGGATCTGCTCATTTCACTCAGCATCAGATTCATAAAAGTCCATGCTTTTCTGATATCCCATCCCTCATGATTTCTTATAGAACAATAGTATTTCATCACATACATATACTACAATATATTCTGTCAGTCCCCAATTTGCAGGAATCACCTCAATTTCCAATTCTTTGCCACTACAAAAAAAAAAGTTGCTGCAGGTATTTTTGTACACATGAGCTTTTTACCCTTTCTCATGATCTCTTCAGAGTACACACACACACACACACACACACACACACACACACATATATATATATGTATATACATATATACGTATATATATTTATATATATAAATATATAAATATATATATATATACATATATATATATATATATATCCAGTAGTGGTATGGGCATTTTATTGCCCTTTTGGCATGATTCCAAATTGCTCTCCAGAAAGGTTGGATAAGTTCACAACTCCACCAACAATTTATTAGTGTCCCAGATTTCCCACATTCCCTCTAACATTGATCATTATCCTTTCTCTTCATATTGGCCAACATGAGAGTTGTATGGTGTTACCTCAAAGATATTTTAATTTGCATTTATCTAATCAATACTGATTTAGAACTATTTTTCTTATCATTATAACTTTAATTTGCTTGAGAATTACCTTTCTATATGTTTTTGACCACTTATCAATTGGGGACAATCAAAATTTTTGAAGAATTTTCTGTAGTGAGTTATTCTTCTTTCTTCATTTGGCCAATTCTGCGTCTTAAAGAATTCATTTCATCACTGAATCTTTGCATTTTTTCCCATTAGGCCAACTTGACTTTTATGTGTTATTTTCCTAAGTAGTTTTATGCTTTTTTTGCAAAATGGTTAATTCTCTATGCAAAGTTTTCTTGCATCACTCTCTTTTCTTTCCTTGATTTTTCCTGAACTACTCTTACTTTTCTTTAATTATTTTAGGAATTCTTACTGCTTTTGAATCTAAATAGTGTTTTTCTTTGAGGCTTTGCTTGCAGTTCTTGTCATTTTGTTCTCTTCTTCATAGTTAATATTTTGATCTTTCCTGCCACTGTAGTTGCTTTTTATACTCAATTTATTTTTATTCCTAATTTGCTCATTGTCCCAGTTTATTTTCTCACTTTTAAATTTATCTTATTTAGTTCTTTCAAATTAGAGTTATCCTGAGAGAGTCACTGCTCCCCCAGGCTAGGTTCTGGTCTTTACCCAGAAAGGGAACTGCTTCCCTGCAGCCAACAAATAATTGGACTCTTCTTGTCCCTGAAACTGTTATTAGGACTTTTGCTCCCTTCTGACTGAACACAAGCATTTCTCTCCTATCTGGAACTGCAACACAGAAGTTCTTTTGGGGGGTGGGGGTTTATGAAGATTTTATTCATCTTGAGTTTTACAATATTTCCCTTAATCTTACTTACCTCCCCCCCCCCACAGAAGGCAATTTTCCACTCTTTACATTGTTTCCATTGTATACATTGATCTAAATTGAATGTGATGAGAGAGAACTAGCATCCTTAAGGAAGAAATATAAAGCATATGAGATAGCAAGATCATACAATAAGATATCACTTTTTTCCTAAATTAAAGGTAATAGTCCTTGGTCTTTATTTAAACTCCAAAGATGGTATTCTTGATCACAGAAAGCCCCAAATTGTCCCTGATTTTTGCACTGTTGGAAAGAGCAAGTCTATCAAGATAGATCATCACCCCCATGTTGCTGTTAGGGTGTACAATGCTTTTTCTGGTTCTGCTCATCTCACTCAACATCAGTTCATGCATATCCCTCCAGTCTTCCCTGAATTCTCTTCTCTCCTGGTTTGCAATAAAACAATAGTGTTTCATGACAAACATATACCAGTTTGCTAAGCCATTCCTCAATGGAAGGACATTTACTTGATTTCCAATTCTTTGTCACCACTTTCAGGGCTATTATGAATATTTTTGTACAAGTGATGTTTTAACCCCCTTTTTTTCAAGGCAGTGGGATTAAGTGGATTGCCCAAGGAGGCCACATGGCTAGCTATTTATTAAGCATCTGAGGTTGGATTTGAACCCAGGTACTCCTGACTCCAAGGCCAGTGCTCTAGTCACAGCACCACCTAGCCACCCCCTTACCCTTTTTCATAAGCTCTCCAGTGTAGACACCCAGTAGTGGTATTGCTAGATCAAAGGGTATGCAGATTTTTGTTGCCCTTTGGGCATAGCTCCAAATTGCTCTCAGAAAGGTCGAATGAGTTCACAACTCCACCAACAATATAACAGTGTACAAGATTAACCAGAAACCTTTCAGCAATGATCATTGTACTTTCTGGTCATATTTTCCAGTCGGAGATGTGTGAGGTGGTACCTGAGAGAAGCTTTAATTTGCATTTCTCTAATAAGTAATG